>NW_026947490.1:41714293-41821793 GCF_034190915.1 Cavia porcellus | reverse complement strand
GAAAATGCAGAAAAAATACTTTGAATTATCAATAATTCTTCCCCCCCAAAATAAACATTAATTTCCAGTATTTTCATATGTCCCAGTGTATGTGTGTGCACATACTTTTAAGTCAACATTTTAATTTTGTGTTATAAAATTCCAACTGTAGTTTATATTAGTAAGTAATTATACCACATAGTTGGCTTTTAATAATTATAGGTGCATTAATATTACATTTTAAATGAGGTATTTTAATAGTACACTCAGCATAAGGCTCTCTCTTTGAATGACTTGTGAAAAAAATTGCTTTGAGTTTAAATTTGATACTGTAAAATGTTTGTCCTTGCTCTCCATTTGCAAACTTTTCTGTTTATTGAGCTGTCAGTTTGTAATCTGGTCACTGTGTATGAGAAACTTTACCAAACTGCTGTTTGAAAATACACATTAGCACTCACTTAGAATTGTCAGAGTGCTAAATGAAGTCTGCTACTACGAAAGTTCCTATGTTATTTTGCTTAAATGATGTACCATATGCAGTAATTAGTTTCTGTGAAAAATAGGACAAGAAGCACAAAAGATTTCCCCCTCTACCATTTCACCTATAAATTTAGGTCTTTTTGATAAACTGGTACTATTTCACTTTTTAAAACCGGTGATTTTCTTATTCATGATTCTCTATTTTTACATAATGTTATTTCAGTTCTATTGCATTTTTGGTTTTGTTATTCCTGTAAGGCCCTTGAATCTTTTATAGAATGAAGCATGATAGATATATATTCATATATAAAAATACGTGCATATGTATAAATTCTTTTAAAAGTTACAATACTTGCTGTAAAATATTCAAAGATTGAAATAGAAAAAAAAATATGTTATATTTTTGTGCCATTAATTTTTGATCTTTAAATAGAAATACATATACTCAAATTTCTTCCAAGCTCTTATTCAACTATAGCAACTATAATTTTATTGTGTCTGACCAGTATTCAAAATGAATTTATTACATATATTCTTCTTAAATTTGAATAACCGCAATATATAGAAGTGATGTATTACCTAGTGCTTTTTGTTAATTTGGATCAAAACATTTTGTCTTTTGTTGTCTAGAATTCCTGTTTTAAAAAAATACTATTTTTAAGGTGTATTATGTACATGTACCATTCCCTATGATGAATGTAGTCATGATGTATTGCAAATATACTTAAAAAACTCAACAAATTAGTATTTTATACAAAGTTTTAAATTTGTACTTACTGAAATGAACTGGAAATTAGAATATGCACAGTTGTAGTATGTTTATTTCATGTTTTTACTGTTCTCTTTTTTTCTGCTAGTAAACCTGATAATGTGATTACAAATGGAGAAGATGCAACCTTTTCTGAAGAGGAGAAGGAAGATCGAAACACAAATGTGAATGTGATGCATCAAATAACGGACTCCATTACTCCCAACAATTGTTTTAAGGGTGTTACAAGTTTAGAACTATTCAGTGGTCAAGTGAACAGTAAATTGAATTGTTCAGTGAATGGCTCAGATTCATATCACAGTAATGAAGATGATGATGATGATGATGAAGAAGAAGAAGAAGAAGAAGATGATGATGGTGGTGGTGGTGATAGTGATAATGAAAATGACCAATATTCTTCAGGGGTTGGTGATAGTTCTGTACCAACAATATACTTTTCTCATACTGTTGAACCTAAGAGGGTATGTATACTTTTCACTTTACTAATTTTGGTTATAATTTGAATATTAAATGTTATCTTTGTTATTTTTTAAGAGAAAAATGTTAACAGTGATTAAGATATTTGATACTCCCAAATAGTTTGAAGATCATCCTTTGCCTCTTAGTCTGATGATTTGTCTTAAAAGAGAAAGGAAGAAAAAAATGATATTGGTCTATTGTTGTTACAAGCTACAATAGAATTTGAGTTGCTAAGATATGAAGGGGGTCATATTTAAATTGCAACTAGTGTAGCTCTACCTGTGTTTGCTCCAGAAGTTTTTCTCCAGAATCTCAGAGTTAAATTTATTAGGTACATTTTGGTAGGCTTACAGTGTTGAAAGTGATGGCATTGGTTAAATTTTCAGTTGTGTCAGGTTATTTTCCACATGGGAATGAAATACGAGCATCATTAACAAAAAGGAAAAAGTTGGGAGAATGTAAAAATCAATTCCCTTTCTGACAAAGTAAATATAAGCATCTTGGTAATCATGGTTTTAGAATTTTGACAGTGTAGAGCTGAGGGTGACTATAGAAATCATCTTGTCCAGGGTTTTTAAACTTTTTAATCAGTGCTTCTTCAGCAGGCTACTCTGGCTGATGGAAAGATTGGCTACCTTAAGGCTACTCTTGTCCTCTCTGCTCCAGATGGTGTCATCAGGAATTTACCTTTCTCAGGGAAACTTGAAGTGTTTAGTAATAAAACAAAGAGTCTTTTGAGCTAGTTTCGTGTTCTTTCTACATACAGTAGGTACCCTGATTGCATCAGAGATAGATAATAAGGTCCATGGTGTGAGTCTTAAATGCCTGTGATGATTATTTAATGACATGTTAAATATTGGATATTTCTTAGGTTCCTTAAGTTTTCCTGCTCTAATGTGAAGTGAAATAAATAATGATATATTTAAAATATTTTTACTATGTTAAAGGGATGTTTCCTTGGAAAAAGTTTACTCAGTGCTATAAAATTAGCGCTATAAAATACTTTTCTAGTGAGCTGGGTATGATAGTGCATACCCCTAATCCTAGCACTTGGAGGTGAAGGAGGAGAATCACAGGTTTGAGGCTGGCCTGGATACCTAGTTAACTCTTCAGTGCCTAACAATCCATTTTTGGTACATGCGTAACAGTGGAATGTAGTGAACTGTTTGCTCTTCAGATTCTTGTGCCTTGAGTTTTTCTAGGTAATATGTATGAATTTCATGTAAAAAATAAAATAATTTCAATCATTGGCATAGGTGGGTTAAGATTGTTTCAAACTAAACAAAAAATTATATTATTATTATTTTCCTGGACTTTTAATTTTGTCTTGTTTTCATTTAGATAAAACAAGAATAAATAATACTTGCAGGAATGTTGTGGGGAATAGCAGTCATTACTATAGAATGTTTAAGTGCTGAGAGGGAATAGAAGAGTACATTAATCCTGAGCAAGGTTGTCTTTTAGTCCTTCTATTTCTAAAAGTAGAAGTGTTTAAAAAATTTGAAACAGTTACCCATTATTTAATATTGTTTTTATAATTTAAGTGTTATAGTTTTACTCAGTATTTCTTTAGGTTAATTATACTCTTTGTTTTATAATGCATGATTTAAGCTAAAAATTTATATCACAGTAATGGAGTGTGGTAAAGTTTATTATAAATTTAACATTCAATTTAAATGTATTTTGCTTTTTATACAATAACAAAGACACTGAAGGCTAGAATTGGTGATTAAAGAAGAGTTAATTTCATGTCATAGAAATGTGATAAGGACTTTTTTGCCCAATCTGACACTGCACATCAGTTTGCACCAAAAAACTCCAACTGTGTCTTACTGTTTCTAATTACAGATTTGTTTTAGTTTGGACTTTGCTTACATTTCTCAGTTTTTAATATGTTTGCTGTGAAACTTTTAGGTTCGAATAAATACTGGAAAAAATACTACTTTAAAATTCAGTGAGAAGAAAGAAGAAGCCAAACGTAAACGAAAGAGTAACTCTGGCAGTGGTCACTCTGCCCATGAGTTGCCCACAATCAGAACTCCTGCTGACATTTACAGGTGAATGGTACCATCTACTACATGACAAGTCTACTGATCTTTCCCTCCTTTTCTGCCTGAATATTTACTTGAAGAGTTGTCTGTAACCCAGGTACTCCTTGAAAAAAGGCAGGTGCTCTGATGGAACTAACCTAGTATTTGAATGACTGTGCTCCCACAGCTGCCAAGAGCAGTTAGGATATTGTAGTTTTTTTTCCTTTCCCCTTCTTCACCAGTGCTTTGAAACCATTCCTTTTGGTCTAGTAAAAACACCTATACATCTTTAGAAATCACAGTTTACATTTCTGTTGGCTAGGGCAGCACTTTTCCTTTGTGGCTAAATTATGCTTGGCATATGAATTTGTCTCTCCCAAGCAGAAATTAATTATACTATTTCAATTTTTGTTGTGGTATTTGTTAAGAAAGTTATCATTTGACAATATTTACTGTGTCACAGCCTGTATTTGTAAAACTGAAAGTTGCTAAATGTTGTAGTGGGTATAAAACTGTAAAATTTTGCAGATTGATTCATTACTACCAACAATATGCTTATAAGTAACATACTATGTTTTTATTAGTCAGAAAAATTATGCTTTTCAAAATATATGTTGATGAGGCTGCAAAAGTATTGTGAATGAAAATTTTAGATACAAAATTTTAACAAAATTTCAGATCAGTTTCTAAAAAAGATTTAAGGAAATCTTAGTAAAGTTTTCTCAGTTTTATGAACTACTTTTAAGTGAGCATATATATTTTGAATATTACAGAGTTTTTGTTGATGTTGTGAATGGAGAATATGTCCCTCGTAAATCAATTCTCAAGTCTCGAAGCAGAGAGAACAGCGTTTGTAGTGATACCAGTGAGAGCAGTGCTGCTGAATTTGATGAAAGGCGAGGAATTTTGAGGAGTATTAGCTGTGAAGAAGCCACTTACAGTGATACCAGTGAGAGTATTTTGGAAGAAGAACCGCAAGAAGAAAATCATCCAAGGAAACCTTTGCCTTTATCGGGAGCGCCTGAGGTGTGTAAAATCATCTCTTTAATATCTTTGACTGGGTTTAGCTATTTAATCTGGAATATCATAGGATCTAACTAATTCTAGGTTTGTACTTTTTCTTTGAGCAGGGTCTCACTATGTAGCCCAGGCTGGCCTTGAACTCACTGTGTAGCCCAGGCTGGCCTCAGACCAATATAATCCTCCTACTTCAGCCTCCCGAGTGCTGGGGTTACAGGCATGTACCACCATGCCTGGCTTGGTTTGTACATTTTTTGATGATTTGTTTTTTTAAAAAGTTAAATTCTTGGCAACGAGTATTACTATCTTGAAGTTTTGTTTCTGTGAAATAGGAATTTGGAAATATCTTACTTGATGTGTACATTTTTGAATAGAAAAATCCTTCAGTAGTTTGGATTATAAATTACCAGTGGACCAGACTATAATCATTTTCTGATACTGTAGTTTAGTGGATTGTACTGTTCTCCTTTAAGTGTCTTGTGTACATAAAGGAAATCTGTGTGTGCATGTGTTGGAGGATGTGAACAAAAGGTACAATGAAAGTTAAAATTTGCTGCACTGAGAACAGTGCCTTTAATCCCGCTTGTTTTGGGCACACTCATCTCCCATTCTTGCCATTTTGTACAGCAGTTCTGGAAGCCCTCTTCTTTTGAGTGTCTTTAATAATATCTGCTTTGATATCTTGAATTGATTCAAAATGTGTATATTTTATGGTCATTTTGACTTCCAGGAAGACCCAGAAGTTCCACAATGCCTGATCTGGAGAAAAAGGTCGATGAAGACGTGCCGAGATGTTTTTACTAGCCTGCCTTTTGGGTGTTGGCATTTGGTTGTAGCATTCACTGTGTTTTTGATAATCTCTTTAAAGACTGATGGAAAAGACTTTCAGATCTGCTTCTGAAACTATGGGATAAGTGTGTTCAAAGTTAGAGAAATTCAACGTAATATGTCTTTTTCTGTAATAAACTTTTAAAAATGTAAACACTGTATATTTTGATCACCCCTTTTACATAGTGGATAATTACCCAAAGTCCTTCTGTATTTTGACCTATTTTAGTGAAATTTTTGAGGTTATGAAATCATTTACCAATCTGATGAAAGCTGTAGGCACTCTCCTCAAAAAAGTTAGCATGGCTTTTATAGACTGCATTACATACAGTTTTGTGCAGGTGGAGAAGAGGTTGAGAGACCCTAAAAAAAAATTCCTGTCTATAAAATGCATGACTATGGTTTCCACTTGAAATTTTCATTTTGTGTTTTGATGGATATTAAATGTTTTCAATTTAAAAAGTATTTAGGAAGACTGGAAAATTCATATGTGTATCAAACCAATATGCACATTTGTGTATACATTTATGTATAAACCGATATTGTCGTCAACCATATCAGATGATACTGATTGTACTAAATGCATTGAACGGTGACTGGGGATAGGCATCATTAGCACTTAGGCACCATACATAGGATTAAAATGGCCCCCAACTCCAGGATAATAATTTTGGTTGAACTGGAAAGTCTATTTAATACTCTGCCTTAGTGTTAGAAAACATGAAATAGATGTAGACTTGCCAGTAAATATTTAAAAATTGAATTGTTTTAGGGACTTAACATGTCATAGTGTAGCTAGAATATGGAAGTTACTATTTTCACCCTTACTAGCTTTGCATTTTATATTGAACTACTATAATAGATGCTATAATTTTTTACTTCAAAATAAATAGTTCATGATTATGGAAAGTACTTTGAAAGATATCATTTTCAGTTTTTTAAAAATGCTAAAATATTGTCAGAAGTGTTCTTAAGATAATGTGAAGGCTCTGTTTTCAGCATAATTTAATGGAATTTTTAGAAAAGTAAACTTGGAGCTTTAAGAGCTGGAGATCAGAATCTTGAAGAGGGGAAGAAAATAGCATTTTTTGCTTTTGTTTTATTGATGGGATGAGGTGAGAATGTTGGCTTTTTAAACTATTTAAGTGATAAATTTGTCTTTGCTAGCTACATTTGGTAGGTAAAGGGAAATAAAAAAATATGACAGTTTATGTCATTTGAGCGAGTACATAAGTTCTTAGAAGATGTAAGGGTAGAGAATCCATATATCCAGAATCTTTAAAAATATTAACCCCTTGGTTTTTGTATAAAAAAGATACATAAAGATTTCTAGACATTGGTATGTATTATTGTGCCATTTAAACACAGCTAATCAGATTACATTCAGCAAACATCAAGTTGAAATTAGAATCACTTTTTTGTGGAACTTGTGATTGCCATGATTGAATTATTTGCATTAAAATTTAGAAATCTGTGCTTATTCATACTAGCCTTAGCACTTTCATCTTTGTTTCCACTGATCACTTAAATAAAATTGCAATAAAATATTCAAGCAATTCTATAAATTAACATCACTAAAGAAACGTCAGTACCTGTGAAGCTAAGCTGCTGACCAGGAGGCATTCACTGACCCACCAGAGCTTTTTAGAATTTTAATATATTATTGCCACATTAAGAACTGGGCATAATGGAATGTATAAAAATTTGGTGGTGTAAAATTTGGTTTAAAAACATTTTTGTTTTTCCCAGATAAAACACACATATTGTACTTTATAATATTTTCTCCCCTGACTATGGTAACAGTGCTATATTTGGTATAATTAAAAAACAATTCATGGTGCTTGGTTTCTATGAATTAGTAGTTTGATGTTAATATATTATACATTAAAAAATCTGAGGTTTTTTTTTTTTTAGTGAAAAGAAGTACCTAATTATGAATAGAAGGGGTAAAGCTTTTATGGGCATCTGATATTTTATTACCATCAACTTAATTTTTGTCTTCTAGGCTTTTTCTGGAACTGTAATAGAAAAAGAATTTTTATCATCCTCCTTAACACCACACCCAGCCATTGCTCATCCTGTCCTACCCACCATTCCAGAAAGAAAAGAAATTTTGTCAGAAGCATCAGAGGAAACTGCAAAAAGGGTTTCAAAGTTCAAAGCTGCCAGATTGCAACAGAGAAGCTAGGAAATGGCAGTTTACATCCTGAAACCTACTTGTACATTTTTAGACTATACACAGCAAAATATGTTACTTGTAGTTTGAAATAAAGCATCCCAAGTTAGTTTGGCAGCAACTTTCTTTATCCTTATTAGTGAGTTGTACTAAAAAAAATTCAAAGTAAATGTTTGAATACTTTAATATTCAGCTTGTTTGTTAATTCTCTCAATACTGTCTAAGTTGGTCTTATGATGCAGTGATAGCATTTCAAATTATTTTTCAAAGAATACTGTTCATATGCATTGTTTTTGTGTTTCAAACTAAATACAAGCAGTTTTGTACCAGCTGTGATGTTGTGCATACCATATGGACCATTTTAAAGAAACTTTTAAAATTTCAATGGATTCAACAGTTATATTACTTGCTTTTGCATTTTAAAAGCACTTTAAAAAAAATCTACTTCCCTTATCGGTTTTGCAGCTAGGTGGCTATTTAAAAAAAACCTTTCCTCTTTGGATGTAATATTGTAATCTTTAAGGCAGAAAACTACATGTACCCTGTGGGAAAGTCTCTTTGATTGGAAGAGTATTTTGTAAAAACATTTTTTCAAGTAAAACTTTTATGAAACTTGGCTTCTAAAATTTGTGGATTTTATGATTTAGAATTAAGCATAGAAATGTCTTCGAATCATATGTGTAATATGTATACCATACAAAAGATCGTTAAATTCTTAAGTTCCATAGGCATTTCTTATATGTATAGTTTTTACTGGGACAGAAGGAAAATTTGTTTAGATGCTAAAAAAGTAGATTTTAAAATAAAAATTTCTTAATGTTTTAATCTTCGCAAATTTTCATTCTTTAACACTTAAGTAGCAAATAACTAAAATACCATTTACTTGGAATAAGACTCCTTAAAATGAAGAAAAATTTAGACTAACATTGAAAATTATATGGCAAGTATTAATCATTAGGTTGATGCATGGTAAAATGTAGCTTTTAAAAAGCATTCTACATTAGTACTAAAATAAGCCATCAATGCCAGTCCACCCTCTATTCATGGCTAAATATTTAAAGGTTATTTATAGCTTCTTTAATGAATTCTTGCTTAAACAAAGTGAAATTATGTCCTAGAAAAGTAGAAGCTATTTGTAACTAGAACAGCACAACTGTAAAAGTTTTATGAATATGTATTTTAATGATAAGGGAATGAACTTGAATCCCCACCAATTAATGGATATTTTAGAATACAGGACTTCGATTTTAAATGATAACCTAAAAATGTACATGATTTGTTCTTTAGTCAGTTATGGTCAACTGTGAATACATTTTGTAGTTAAAAACTGTTTTCTTTCTGTTCACCACACTCTTAGTCCAAACCAAGAGTATAAATCATATACACACAAAGGAACTCTTTTTCAGCTGCTCAGCTGAGCCTTTCTGTGCTGAATATTTCCCCCAGAAACAAACTTTATAATAAGACTATTGTGTTCTTTAGAGATGTGTAATTTCAAGAGTATTGTCATTAAATAAGTTTCCATGTTCTTGAACTTTGTTTTGAGCCTGCTGTTAATGTGCTCTATATTACTTCCTTCAAATTAGGTTATCACTTAGAAGAAGGATGGTAGTAAACTGCTGTGTGTAATGATGCATGCCTGTCATCCTAGCACTCTGGGAGGCCAGGGCAGGAGCATCACCAAACCCAGCCCAGGCAGCTTAGCAAGACCCTGCTTTAAAATAAAAGGGCCAGGGATGTAGCTCAATGGGAAGGGCCTGGATGTACTCTCCAGTACACCAGAAAGATGAAACAAAAAAGATGGGAATAGAAGCAAAGAAAATGTGTTTGATAACGTATTTGAAGAAATAGAAGAAGAACCTGTCGCCCCAGTTCATAGCTTCAGTCTTACAACGAAATTCAAAGTTTTAACTTGAAATTATACTTTGTTTTTATATTAAGTTCAGGTTTCATTGGGACAAAATGAAGGTGGCTTTAAATGCGGCTTTAAGTCACTGTAGAAGAGAACAGTAGAAATGACATTGTTTTTAATGTTTTATTTTGAACTACTTTTAGTCCTTGCCAAAATGTTGCACAACCTGGCGTGGTGGCACACCTACCTCTTGGGAGCCTGAGGCAAGAGGATTGCTGCAAGTTTGAGGGCAGCCTGGGGTACGCAGTGAGTTCATGGTCAGCCTGAACTACTGGAATGTTATGAAACACTTGTTTCAAAATACCGCTACCACCACCACCACCACCACCAAACACCTGTACAAAACCATACACATTTTCCACATAACTCTAGCTCTCCCTAATAGTGTATCCTACGCAATTATTAGAGCCAGCTAACTAAAACTGTAGCTCTTAGTTGAGTTTCACTGGCTTTTTCACTAATGTTCTTTTTCTGTTCCAGGAACCTGTCTAGGACCCCACCTTGCATTTAGTATTACTGCTCCTTAATCTCCTTCAATCTCTGATAGCTCTTAAGTTTGTTCTTCTACTACTTTTGACATTTTGGAGAGTATCATTGGAGTGTTCTGTTTTCATTTTGTTTGATGTATTCATAGAATAAGGTTTGACCATTTCAACACAAATACCGTAAAATACAGAATACCCGAAGATTCATATCAGAACCTTGTACTGTGTCATTTCAAGAAGTCTTACAGTATGTTAACCTGGGCTACTTTGTGAAGATAATATCTGCCAGGCATCTTTATGTTACAGTTAACATCTTTCCCTTTGGGGTTAATGTCTCCGAGATCCTTTGAAGCTATACAAGTCTTCTTCTCCTCAAACTTAACACCACAATTTGTTTTTTTTGCATCATGGGCTAATCTTGTCAGTACCACTTAACATTGTAGAGTCTGTCTAATGGTGATTTTTTGATTTGCCCTTCAACATTTATTTCTTCAACTCCTTTTATAGTAAGGTGTGACTCCACCTACCACCCATCTATTTATTTGATTATATCTGTGGATTCTTGAACGCTTAATTTTTCTATGAATTAAAAATCAGTATTGTCATTGCTAGATTGCTCAGATTGTTCTACTTTTGACCATTAGGAACTCTTTTAGGTTGGTAAAATTCTTTTACAAGTTTTCAGATCTTTTTTGTACACTTAATGTTTTTCTTTTGTAGAAATCAGATACATGTATATTTTGTATATCTCTTTCTCTCGTGAAGGATGACATTGTATATCAGTTTGTAGGAATCTTCATTATTCTTTATTCCAGACATATGGCACTCCACTGTTTAGATGGAATGTTGTTTACTCAGCCACTTCCTATATATGGGCAGTTATGGTGTTTCTATATTTTGCGGTTATATCTAAAGATGCAGTGACTAACTTTGTCTCTAACTTTGTATCATTGGAGGTGTATCTTCAGGTTAAAGTCCTCGCAGTAGGATTGATAGATCATCTGTATGATTACTATATGATTGCTTTGAAAACACAGTATAGTTTGTTTTTAAATGTTCCTTTGTTGAGGACACAGCTTTAACATAAACACTTGCAGATCAACTTTTCATTGATGATTCTTTTTAGTAATGATTTGGGGACAGTATAGTATCTTTAGGGACTTCAAGATAAAGTGTATAATTCTGTTAATTTTGCTAAAATTTGATTTTTAAAACATGGGTGGTTATGCATGAGATTTATAGGAGCTTTACATTCATTGGATTATTTCCAAATTTATAAAATTCAGGTATCTGCTTACTTTATGAATTTATCTTCTCCATATGAAACTAGGTAATCTTTATAGATTCTATAGTGTTCTATAGAATCTACACACTGGCATATACACACTTAGAATTCTTCAACTACAATAAATACGGTTTGTATGTTTAATTTGTTAACCAATATTATCAAATTGTTACAGTTTAAAGTGTTTTCTCAGTATTTATTAGTTTTTGAGACACGGTGGTGGTCTGGCTGGCCTTGAACTTAATGTGTAGCCCAGGCTGGCCTTAAACTCAAAGTGATCGTCCTGCCTTAGCCCCTAGACTCCTAGGATTGCAGCTATATGTCCATCACCCCTGACCCTTAATGATAAGAAAATTTTTTTACAGCTCATTTAACCAGTAAATCACAAATAATAGTTTTTGAGCACTTACTGTGTGTCAAGAATTTTTCTACATACTTTTTTGTGCATTATTTCAATTCTCTGAACTCTCTCTCCCCACCCCACACACCATTTTAGAGATCTGGAAACAAACTCAGTAAAAATTATTTTACCTATTTTACAGGGCTAGGAGTCAAACCCAGGACCTTGTACATGCTAGGTGAGCACCCTACTCCTGAAGGCCCTCCCTGAACTCGAAGCAGTATTTTTTTTTTTTTTTTTTTTTTTTTGGTACTGGGGATTGAACTCACAACTTCACGCTTGCCAGGCAGACGCTTAAGCCACTGAGCTAAATCCCCAGCCCCAAAGCAGTATTTTAAGCTGCACAATTTAAGTGGGTTAGACCCAGGCAGCTTTGCTCCAGAATTATAACTTTAACAACAACTTAAGAAAAAGTCAACATTGCCTGCCCTCTAAATGAGTAGTAAGGAAACGTGTGACTTGATAATGTCTAACCTTGCTTGCTTATGATGAGTTAATCTTTTTAAAATCTGAATTTACAACTAATTTGGTTTCTTAAACTTCTTCTGTAATAGAACTCATTTTGACTTGGTAAACTGGGGGTGGGGTTTCATTGTGGCTTTGCATAAAAGAAAGGAATGTATGGATGGAGGACAGTAAATGTTAGAAGGATTCAGCATAACTTTCTTTGAAAAATTTTCTTTTTGTGAGTTTAGGCATATATGTGTGCAAGTGTAGAATTGGTATGTTCCTCATTAAATGGCTTCATAATGACCTTTGTTTCTGCCTTAATGTATTTTGCAAAGCATGTAGCTGGTTAAGTATTTTACTAATATAACAGCTTCTGTCTTCTGTGTGTGATCTGTCTTGTCTCTGTATGTATGCATCTGTGTAAGAGAAGTAGTATGCTATTGCTATAAATAGTTTTAACCAATTCTGAAAATGTCTGTACCTGTCAAGATTATCATCATCTTGCTGGGATGACTTAGCTGCCCTCTTTTGGGCCTTCAGTTTATGCTGTTTGTTCATTACCTTTTTCCTTTTGCTGTTGTTCAGAATAATGTGCTTGCCCTCCATTCTTTCTACTGAAAAGAAGTTATGTATTGCTATATTTTACTTTTTTGGCATTTAATTTTTAAAAATATGCATTCTTCTAGCCATTCTCTTCTCAGTGTTCTGATCGTCATGTTGTAGGGCTTGCAGAACTGTACTTTGGTTCCATTGTTTTCTAACAGCTTTATTGAGGTGTGGTTTATGTACCATAACATACACTTTTATGTATGCATTTTGGATTTTTTGTTTTGTTGAGTTTTTTTTGCAGCAGAGTCTTGCAGTATATTCTAGACTGGCCTTGAACTCACTATGGAACCCCAGCTGGCCTTGAGCACATGGCAATCCTGCCTCAGTCTCCCTGTGCTGGAGTTACAGAGGTGCACTGACCGGCGCAGCTCCCCAATGAAACAGGAGACAGGAGACACTTTTGTGGACGACAGTTAACTGCTCGTTTATTTACGCGGGCTCTGGTTTATATATTTGGCCGTGACCAATCACAGGCTGCCACAAGGAAGCAGGGCGGGAATGTGATGCAGGCTCTGGCTACCATATCCAGCTGTGGCCAATCAGGAGTTGCCACAGAGTATGGAGTGAGCACGGAGTGAGCACGAAGTGCGCACGGGTTGGCTAATTTAAAGAGGGACGTAGCGCATTGCGGAAGCTGGCGTGGTCCTTAGTCCCCGGGTGGGGTATGGTATGTTGAGCGCCTGCGCCCAACAGTGCACTACCATGCCTAGCTGCAATTTGGAAGTTTTTGATTTTGACTTGTGCCACTTTTCCCTACAATGTAGTTGGAAAACATTATGTCAAGAAGGGCCCACTTCACTTTCTATTCCCATAACCAATCTCAGGCTATCGGTAATTTTCTCAATGTATGGATTCCCATTCCTGGTCAATTAATGTAAGTAGAAACATGCAAAATATAGTACTTTGCATCTGTCAGTGTAATATTTTGGAGGTTTGTGCATTTTGTATCATATATGAGTAGGGATTTTTCCTTATAGCTGTGTAGCATTCCATTTTGTTCATATCACATTTGTTTATTCATAAATTAATAGATGTTGGATTGTTCAGCATATTGTAAATAATATTGACACATCTTTGTGTGGATATGATTTCTTCGGGGTAAGTAAAATAGGTGTGGAATTGGTTGAACATTGAAAGAAATCACAGGTTTTCAGACAGGCTTGTAATTTTACATTTGTACTAGCAGTGTATTTCCAGTCTCTCCATCTGTGCAGCTCTGTCAGTTTTTTCTTTTGTTGAGCAGCTGTTCTTGTGGTCATCATTGTTTTAACTTACATTTTCTAGTAACTAATGATGGTGAAGATATTTTCATGTGTTTTTAGCTTTATATATTTTCTTTGAAGTGAACTCAGATCTTTCGCTGTTTTTAATTCTTTTAAAATTTTTATTTTAGGAAAAATTTCATAACAAAATAGAATAACAATTATACATTACATGTTATTTTTGAAGTAGTTACTCAGGGTACAAGATATGGGCATAAAGATTTCTCCAGTTGATATTAGCACAAACCTTTCTTTTCAAAAAGTTTTTTTGGGGGTGTACCAAGAATCAGACTCAGGAAGTCTGAGTCAGGTAGACACTGTGCTGCTGAGCTAAATCCTCGGCCCATAGTGTGATGTCTTTATTGTGGAGTTGTAAGAATTCTTTATATGTTATAAAGACAAGTTCTTTATTGAATACATAATTTGCATATGTTTTCTCTAAGTCTGTGGCTTGTCTTTGATTTTAAAATGTTTCTTGAAGCACAAAAGCCTTTAGTTTCAATAAACCCAACTGATAACTTATTTTATGAATTGTACTTTTGGTATCATACTGTAAGAATTTTTTTGCTAACCCTTAAGGTATGTAGGTGTTGTATATGTTCTTCTGTTATTATTATTATTTATTTACTTATTTATTGGTACCAGGGATTGAACTCTGAACTTGTACTTGTCAGGCAGGTGCTTATGCCGCTGTGCTAAATCCCTGGCTTGTTCTTCTTTTAGATGTGTGTTTTTAGCTGTTAGTACTGTGATCTCTTCTGAGTAAATTTCATTTATAGTGTGAGGCAGGGGTTTAAATTTACTATGTATAAGGATAATTTGACACCTAATTGTCCTGGAACTGTTAAAGATTGTTTTTTGTGACATGAACGTTTTAGTGTCTCTTGAAGATAGTTTC
Organism: Cavia porcellus; assembly: GCF_034190915.1. Lineage (NCBI taxonomy): Eukaryota > Metazoa > Chordata > Mammalia > Rodentia > Caviidae > Cavia > Cavia porcellus. The sequence continues at coordinate 41,806,751 of NW_026947490.1, read as the reverse complement.
CTTTGTATACTCCTATGTCCTCTATTTTTTTTTTTGACACTGGGGATCAAACTTGGTACCTCACACTTGGCAAGCAGGCACTTATGCTGCTGAGCTAAACCTCCGGCCCCTTTGCATACTCATAATTTCGTCTGTTCTTTTGTCTTTAACATCAGTGCCAAATGCTCTTCATTACTGTGGCTTTACTTAGAGTAAACTTTTAGATGGGGAAATGTAATCTCTTTCACTTTTGTTCATTTTCAAAATTATTTTACCCTGGTCAACTTTATCCATTTAATGCACAAATAACTTGGGATTTTTATGAGGATCATTTTGAGTCTGTAGATGAACTTGGAGAGCTGCCGTGCTAATACCGAGTTGTTCATGAACATAGAACATTTATTTAAATTGTTTGATTTTATAGTACCAGGAATTGAACCAAAATTTGAGATCATTTTTTTCTAACAGGTATTTATAATATAAATTAGCCTCAGAGTACTGCTTTAGCAGCATCCAATGACATTGGATTTATGTATTGATTTGCTTTTACGTAACACTATCTTCTGATTTCTCTTTGATCTGTGCATTAAATATACATTAATTTTCAGACAGTGGTTTTCCTGCTTTCTTTCTGTTGTTGACTCCCTTTTAATTCTTTTGTGTCTGAAGGACACAGTGTATTTTTAATCTGTTAAAATTCGTTAAACTTTTTGAGTGGTGTATGTTTTTTCCTATGTGTCTTAATAGATTGTATATATATTGTGTATATATACACAATATATATACATATATACAAATGTATATATACATTTGTATATATTGTTTCAACTTCATTGATCCTGTTGTGTTTTTGTTTACTGACGTGTCTGCTGATTCTACCCATTATAGAGTGGAATATTTAGACCTTAAACTATTATGGTTAAGTCATTATGTATTTCATTTTTGAAGTAAAAGAGTTTTTATTCCACGTATTTTTGGAGTCTGTTCTTAGGTGCATATATGTTTGTCATTGTTTCAGTTTATTGATAATTTTATTATAAATTATCCCTCCTGTATTAACATTCTAGTTTTATTATATTTTATCTGAAATCATTTGACCATTCCAGCTGTATTATGGTTGTGCTTGCATGATGTATCTTTTTCTACCATTTTAATTGCAACATTTTGTGATTATAGTGTGAATTTTAACATCCTAACCCTAATCTGTTATTTTAGAATAATACTAAAGTCCAGTAAGATTTTGAAACTTTTGTTCAGTATAGCTCTAGTCCTTTCTTCTTCCTTTGTCCTGTAATAATATACTTTACAGCAATAAATTGTTAAAATTATTTTTCATATGATTGTCTTTTAAATAAGAAAACTAAAAACGTATTAATATTGTCTTTTAAATTTGCCTACATAATTATCATTTTCCATTGATCTTCATTTCTTATGTGATTGAAGTTACTATCAGATGTTATTTCCTTTCAGTCTTACAAGGAAATTTTTTGATAATTTTTTTTTTTTGTACCTGGGATCAAACTCATGACCTCACACTTGCAAGGCAGGCAGTTTTACCCCTGAGCTAAATCCCTGGCCCACAAGGAAACTTTCATAGCAGCAAAATCTCTTTTTATGGTAACATCTTCATTTTCCAAGGGCAGTGTTACTAGACATAGAACTATTGTTCAGCTGTCATTAGAATATGTATGCTACCTCTGACCTTTTTTTGTTTTGAGAGTCAGCCAGTAGTTTTACTGTGTTGCCTGTGCGTGACAAGCCAATGTTTCCTTGCTGCTTTCAAGATTTTCATTTGCCTAGTAGTATTTATCTCCCCCACCTTTATACATTCCTTGAATTATATCCATAAAAAGTTCAGATATGCATTCCCAAAGCCGAAAGTGACTTTCTGAATAAATGAAGTATAGACACAGACAAAGAGTTAAGTAATGATGTAAAGGTATCACCGTTAATTTAGTGAGTACTATTCAATCATGCTTTTATAGTAAATTTTTAGGTAGTAGGTTTAAAGAGGAAATCGTGAAATAAAAAAATTGTAGTTAATGTTGAAACATCCTAATTTTGCTGTGTTCTAATGTGAGTTGCAGAAATATCCTCCAGAAAATCAGATATTTGGTAAAGCCAGGGACATAGGACTAGATTTTGATAAAGGTGTTTTTGGCCCTATAACTAAATATCCTAGAGATTTTTAAAGATGATTTTTGGTATAGCGTAAATAACTTTTATAAACCTTTTGTTTGTAAATCATACATAGATCATACAGTAATTAAACATTTATAGTAAATGTCGAAATGAGTGATACTGAAAAACTTTAAAAAACTGACTACAGTGACATTTTAAAAATCCAATAATTTGATATGTAAGAATGTTTAGGATTACATTAAATGCACAGAGCATATTAATTAGTTTCCTTTCAAATTCTGTTATTAGAATCTAGTTTAAATATCAACTGCCTTTCTGTGAAGTTCTGTGACATTCAAAATAAATTGATGTAAATATTGAAATTTTGCATCTCTAAGCTATACAGTTCACAAAAGTAGTTTACAGTTCCCCTAAAATCATTTATTAAAGAATTGACAGTATTACTGTCTCGAAACGTCTATTTGCCTTACTTCAAATTTTTCTTCACAATACTGTATTCCTAATTTTTAATGAAATTATCAGTTGGCACTGGAAATGGTTATCTTAATGGTTATCTTAGCCTACTTGAGTTTTATTGAGCTAGTAGCATATGTAAATTAATGCTTTTCATTAAATTTTGAAACTCTTCAGACAGTTAAAAAAAACTTTTGTGGCTCTAATGTCAAAAAATGTCTTGGGTTCTTACTCTGTTTTCCTTCTGGAGCTCCCATTATGTATATGTTGATTTGGTTTGCTTATATTCTGTACTTTCATATATAGTTCAGTTTTCATGCTTTTTTTTCTTTCTGTTCAGATTGTATAATTTTTATTGATTTATCTTTAAATTTACTGTCTTTTGTATTGAAATTGGCCATTGAGACCCTTAAGTGAATTTTTCCCTTTAGTTTTTTAATTCCAAATTTTCTATTTGATTCCTTAGGATAAATCAGTTCTCTTTATTGGTGTTCTCTGTTTGATGAGGCATGCTTAGTTTATAGATGATTATTCTATGTTTTTTGAAATCTTCAACGGGTACTTTGAAATGTTGAGTCCTGTGTTAGAGGTGAATGTTATAGGTGTCAAAGCTACATTGACATTGTCACCAGCATCCGCATTTTACATTAGTATTTGCTCTTGCTGTACAGTCTGGGTTTGGATGGATATATAAGGATGTGTATCTGCTATTATGATACACAGAATAGTTTCACTGCTCCCAAAGTCCCCTGTACTGTGTGTGTTCATTTCTGCCTAAGGTCCAACCCTTGACAATCTGACATTTTTATTATCTCTCATTTTCTCTTTTCCAAGATGTTCATATTTTTCCAAAATTGGAATCATATATGAACTTTTTAGACTAAATTCTTAAGTTTCTTCCATAACTCCATGACTTCATAGCTCTGAAAAAGTCCATTGTCTGATGGTACCACAAGTTTGTCTACTTATCCACCACAGGACATCTTAGTTGCTTGTAAGTCTTGGAAGTTATCAGTAAAGCTGCTGTAAACACCAGTGTGCAAGTTTTGTGTGTAGGGATGAATGGATAACTTGACAGTCTTGAGTATTCCTATTCATGAACATGGAATACCTCACCAATTATTTGGTTCTTTGATTTCTTTCATCAGAGTGTTGTAGTTTTCATCATATAGATCTTATTCCTATTTTGTTAGACTCATACCTAAAAACTTCATTTTGAGAATATTATTAGATGTCTTTAATTTCAAATTTCACTGATGCACTGTTGAGTTGTAACAAGGCGATGGGCCATTGTGTATTAGGTTGGTATCCTGCAACCTTACAATGATTGCTTATTCCAGGGTTTCCTGGCCAGTTCACTCAGATTTGCTCCAAAGATGATCAGATCATCTCTGAATGTGACAGTTTTATTTCTTCTTTACAGATATGTGTGTATCTTTTATCTTATTGCATTGTCAGGGCTTAAAGGACATGTGAGAGGAAATACCCTTACTTTGTTCTTTGAATTAGTGGAAAAGCCTCAAGTTTCTTATGATTAGGTTTGTGTTAGCGAAAGGTATTTACCAAATAGAATCTTCTCTTTCCCTAGTTTACTAAGAGTTTTTAAATGTTAGGTGAGTATTGCATTTTTATTAATATGCTTTTTCCTAAGCTATGGATAAGTTAATGTGATGGATTACATTAATAGGTTTCTAAATGTTGGACCAGTCTTGAATACCTGGACTAATTCCCACCTAACTTCTTTCATGCCTTGTAGGATTCAGTTTGCAAATACTTCACGCCGATTTTTGTGTGCCTGTTCCTTAAAGATATTTGTGCGTAGTTTCTTGTGACATCTTTGCCTGATTTTGGTATTGGAGCAGTACTTAACTGAATGAGTTAATACTTCTAATTTGATTTCTTCAATGGGCCTGTCCATTTCAGACGAAGGGTGTTAAAGTCTCCAGCAATAACAGCTCATTCATCTATTCTTGCATTGCTATCATTTTTTGCCTCGTGTAGTTTAATCCTCTGATGTTGGGCACTATTAAGGATTGGAAAATTGACACCTATGTCTTTATGTTATACCCCCATTACTTTGCTCTGAAATCTGCTCTTTCTGAAGATGATATAATTACTGTTTCTTCTGAATCTTGTTAACATGGTATACCTTCCCCCATCCTTTAGCTTTTATATGTGTCTTTATACTTGGAGTAGGTTTCTTGTAGAAATATTTAATTGTTGAGTCTTGTTTTTGGATCTACTGTGACAAGTCCTTTACTTGGTCTGTTTGGATAGCTGACATTTAAAATCATTAGGACAGCTGAGTCAGTATCTACAATGTTTGTTACTCTTGTTCTTCTTATCTTTGTCTTTCACTCTTCTGTCTGTTTGGTTTTAATTAAGCATTTTATAGAGCTCTGTTTCTCTCCTTTCTCAGCATTGTTAGTTGCTCCACCTCCTCATTCTCCTCCTCCTCACCGTCTTCATGTCCCCGTCCCCGTCTTCCCTCCCCTTCTTCCTCCCCACTCTTTCCTTTTTTTCTCCCTCTTTTCCCTCCCTTCCCTTCTTCCTTCTTTTAAAGATTGCTCTAAAGTTTGCGCCACATTTATACCTAATCCAAGTCTAGTTTGCAACAACACTGTACCACTTCGTGGTTTCTTATTTCTAAGAAATATCTTAGAACACAGGGCTACCTTGGTTCGTGAACTTCATTCGAACGAACGATTCTGGTTGGAAACCGAATTGGCCAAGAACTGAGTCAAGTTCCCGGTAATGTCAACACTGAACCTCATCATTGAATTTGATCCAGTTCTCATCTAATTCAGTTTGCAGACAGAAGCGGGAAGAATTCATGAGCCAAGGTGCGGCTGTAACCCTCGTACCTCCCTCCCATCCCTTTATCACTGCTGCCAGCCGTTTCATCTGTAGATAAGTGTGTGTCAGCATGTGTATGTATACAAGTGCACGTATGTTGTTACTGCTCTTGTTAGTATTGTTACTTTGTCCAAAGTTTTCCTTTGGACCCAAGTTAAGTTTTTATTCTAGCTTCTCACTACTTTAGTGCTCTTAATGCTACTTTGCAGTGCTCACTCTTTATGTAGATACTATTTCTGAACCATATCATTTTCCTTCTTGCTGAAGAGTTCAGTATTTCTTATAGGGCAGGTCTACTGTCAACAAATTCTCTCTCTCTGTTTTTGATTTTCGAAGTATTTTTCCTTCACTTTTTTTTCCTTTTTGGTGTTTTGAGAGAGGGTCTTGCTGAATAGTCGAGGCTTGGCCTTGAACTCACTATATAGTCTAGGCTGATTTCAAATGCTCAGTGATCTTTCTGCCTCAGCCTCCTGACTACTGGGGTTACAGGTGTGCACCACCAGGTCTTACTTTTTCCTTCACTTTTGAGGCTATTTTATAAGGTACAGAATGCTGGATGGGTAATTTTTTCTCTCTCAAAACTTCAAATGGCTGCAGGCCTAATTTCTAGAAGTTGGATGTAATTTTTATTTTTGCTCCTGAGAGGTAACGTATTTTCCCCTTCTGTGGCTTCTCTTTTGTCCTCGTTCTGTTCTCCCTTTCTTCTTTCTTCATTTTCTATAGCTTGAAAATGATATATCTAGGTTTAGTGGGTATTAAATTTTTTTAATGCATTTATCTCTCTTAGTGTTTCCTGAACTTCCTAAATCCAGTGTGATGTCTGATATTAATTTGGAGAAAATAGTCATCATTGTTTCAAATATTTCATTTAGTCCTTTCTTTTATAGGTTCATTATACATGTATTAAACTTTTTTTAGTTGCTCCATAATTATTGGCTATTCTGTTCTATTTTTTTCTTTTTTCTTTTCAATTTATGAAGTTTCTATTAAGATATCCTGAAGCTCAGATTCTTAGCTGTATTAATTTATCAGTGAGTCCATCAAAGACATTTTTGTTTCTGTTAATGTTTTTCATCTCTGGCATTTCTAGGGTACTTTCTTAGAATTTCCATCTCTACTTACATCTTAGTTACTTTCTCATCACTGAGGTACAGTATCTGACATCCGTAGTTTAAAGAAGGAAAAGGTTCAGTCCATAGTCTGGCTCCAAGGCAGTGGGGGTAAGTCAGAGGAGAAAGCTCGCTGATGAGCATCACAGCTTCATGATTCAAATACCTCCCCAAAACCCACCTACGAGCACAAGAGGCTTTGGAGGTTCATGTAGATATAAATCATAACAACTTACATTGTCTGCCTGTTCTTACCCATTAAAACCCTTACCATGTTAATCATAGTTATTTTAAGTTCCTAGACCATATCTGCATGTAGTTCTGATGCTTGCTGCTTTCTCAGACGATGCTTTTGCCTTTTAGTGTGCTTTGTAATATTTTCTTAACAGCTGGGCAAGACTTGCTGAGTGAAAGGAACTGCTGTGGACCACCTCTGATGAGGTGGTGAGGTCTGGGAGAAGGGGAGGCATTCCCAGTCCCGTGGGTAGGTGTCTGGGTAGGTGTTGGTCTCCAGCAAGCCAGCCTACACCGTGAGCTGCACGTGTGCTGGCAGCGTGGCAGGCGTGCAGGGCACTTTGCCACTTTGCTTCTCCCACGCAGAAGGTCAGAGTCAGCTGAGATTGGGTATCTTCCTTCCTCTAAGTCAGGCAGGAGCTGATAAAATTCCAGCAAGTTAGACTCTAGTAAACAGTCTGTCCTGTGGACAGGCCTTGCTAGAAGAGAATTTTTCTGGCATATTTCAGAATTTCTGCTGGAAACAGGAGGGAAGAGGCCTCCCCATCCCATATTCACAAACTAACTTTTTTCTGGAAGTAAAACCCGCAGAACTCTCTGTGTGATAGGAAAGGACAATTATTGAACCCCTTTGGAGTTTTCAACTCAAAATAGTCCACTCTGAGTTTCCAGAAATTTATCCATGTAAGTTCAGCTTTCCCATGCTGGCACTAATTCCCATGGGGGTTCCTCTGCCTCCATCCCTCTCTTGGTCCCCTGCCTTCTTACAAAAGATTTATCTCCCTTAAGCTTATGTGTTTAATTTATTTCACTTAACATTATGGTCTCAAAGTGCATCCATTTTCTACCTGCCTCAGGTTTATCATTCTTTATGACAAAGTAGTACTCCACTGTGTATAACAATTTTTCTTTATTCATCTTTGATGTACATATACACTGCTTCCAAGATTTAGCTGTTATGAATTATGTTACTATAAATAGGGTATGCATGTTATCACTGCGGTTTTGGTGTCTTTAACTATTAGGGGAAAATACCTAGAAAGGGTTGAATGGAATTTCTGGTTTTGGTTTTTTGAGGGCTCTCCATGCTCATTTCTATAATAGTTTACATTCCCATCAACTATGAGTTCCTTTTTCCTGCAGCTTTGCCACCATTTATTATTATTTTGTTTCTTGATTATAGCCATTCTTTCTGGAGTAAGAGGGAATCTCAGTGCTGTTTTAATTCTCATATTTCTAATGACTAGAGGTGTCGAATATTTTTTATTAGTTGGCTATTTATACTTCTGAGAAATTTCTGTTCATTTCAGCTGTCCATTTTTTGATTGGGTGTTTTATTTTGGGGTATCTAATTTCTTTTCAGTTCTTTATATATTCTAATATTAGTCATCTGAGGAGCAGCTGGTAAAAATTTCCCCATTCTAAAGGTTGCCTGTTCATTGTGTTGGTTCAGTTTTAATTCGATATCCCTTTTCTTGGTTCTTGACGTTATTTTTTGTACAACTGGGTTTCTGTAGACAAGAAAGTCCTTGTCTACACCTATGTCTTCCAAGATTTCTACTATTTTTTCTTCCAGAAAATTAAGTGTTTGTGTTTTAACATTTAGATCTTTGATTAGTTAAGGACAGGGATCTGTGTATTTAATAAGAGTTTTCATAAAATGTGGAGATACTTTAGTCATTTTGTTAAAGATTACTTGGTTCTCCACCTCTTTTTCATCTGACACCCCAATTATATTTATACTCCATAGCTTTTACTGTGCAGTAAATTTCCTGAGACTTAGTTCATTTTTGTTTAGTTCTTTTTCATTTTGCATTTCATTTTAGGTAGTTTTTTGCATACTGTGTTTGCTTTGACCTCTAGAATTTCCATTTGTTTATTGTTTAATAAAAATACTTTAATTCACTCTTCATTATGTTGTTTTCCTTTAAATTTTTAGTCTGTTTATAACTACTGCTTTAAAGTCTTCATCTTCTAATCCTATCCTTCCTGTCATCTTTACATCTATCTCCACTGACTAATTTTCCTTCTGGCTATTCCTTCACAATTTGATGCTTATTCTCCTGTTTAGTAATTTTTAAATTTGGCATCAGAATATTTTATTCATCTCTTTATTTTGGAATAAGACTTCATTTACAGGAAAGTTTCAAAGTTAGTACAGAGAGCTCTCATACATTTTTCACTTAATTTTAGTGTCTTTAAAATTAAGTGTACCTTAGCAAGGTATATTTGACAAAATAATGTTAGTGCAATATGATACTATTAGCTTGCTACAGACTTCATTAGAATTTCACCAGTTCTTCCACACATACCCTTTCCTGGATACCTATTGCATTTATGTATGTTATGTATGTATGTATGTATGTATGTATGTGTGTGTGTCTTTTTGAGACAAGGCCTTGCTAAAAAGCTCAGGCTAGCTTAGACCTCCCCATATAGCCCAGGCTGATCTCAAACTCATAGAGATCCTCCTGCCCTTGCCTCTTGAGTGCTGGGATTACAAGCGTGTCCCATCACAGCCAGTGACCTATTGCATTTAGTGGCCATGTTTTGTTAGTCTTTCCTGTGGCAAATTCTCTTTCTTGTTCTTTTCATGACTTTTGTATTTTTGAAGGTGTATTGGCCCTCAGTTTGGGTTCACACAGTATTTTCTTAAGATTAGCATGCAGTTGAGTTTAGAAGAAGACACCACAGAGGTGAAATGCCTTTCTCTGCATATCCTATCAAGATGTTAATTTTGACCGCTTTGGTAAATTGGTGTCTGCGTGGCTTTCCCACTGTAAGACCCTGCTTATTTTGCTTGGATTCTTTTTCCCTGTGCTGTGGTCCAAAAAATGTCTCTCAAGAGAAAGCCAGTGTGATTATAAGACCCACCTCATTTACTTCCTTTTGCTAGTGATCTCAGTCTTTACTACCTATTGTCGAAGTGTCTGAAAATTAATATATATCTTGTCCAGTTTCCAGGATTTATGTTAGAAGAGCAAGTTCTGCACCACTTACTCCTTCAGGACTAGTCTGAGGAGTTCTTGGCAGGATGTCTGTGTTAAGCTCATGGCTTGGAGCTTCTCAGTTAATTTCATGGCTTGCAGTTTCTCCCATCTGGACCCAGGAGAAAGCTGGTCCACAGCTATACGTCCCCCGGGGAAACCACACTCCATCCCATCCTACTTAGAGCTTAGGCACATCAAAGCCCGTTTCCTTGCTGGGTTTTGATAGGGAATTTGCCCCCAACCTTTCACTCCAGCAGCCTTTGTGTGTAATCATCTTAGTTCTAACTCCTTTGTTGAGTCTGAGGACTTGCCTCCTGTATTTTGCAGCTTTTAAAACAAATGGTTATGTCCCAGGATGACAGCTCTAAATTGTTGCCAGTGGTTTTAGCTCTTTGTTTCCTTTTTTTTTTTTTTTTTTAAAGCCAGGGGTGGTTCCTGTTATTTTCTTGCAAATGAGACTAGGTTTGAGAAGTTTCTTGTGACATTTTATCCAGCATTGTAAGAGGCTTTACAATAGGTGGGCTGGCAGAATATACTGTCTTGAGTATTCATGAGTGTTTTCTCTGTTCAAGCAGTTTGTTATTCTTTATGGACAGGTCAAAGGAGAATGCTGAAGAGCTACGGGACACAGAGAAAGTTCAAACTTTGAGTCTCAGTGTCTTCTTTGAGGTTAGAGAATTGGACCTGCTTCCTGTCAGAGGAGGGAATAGATGGGATTAGAGAGCAGTAAGGTTTCTAGGAAGGACATGTCTTGGTACGGGGGACGGTGCTAATGAAATTAGAGCCTCACAGGGCTTTTAGTTATGCTTTGTCCAAGTACCAAGTTTATTATTAGTAACATGGGTTTTTTGAGACTAAAAATATTTTCTTGGGCTCCAAGTTATTTTTACCATCACACACGTAGGAGCTCCTGGAAGCTAAACTGAAGGAAGAGTGGGCTGTCTGACGATTTGGTGATGACTCTTGCTCAGAAGGGAGGAATGGTTCAATTGGTAAAAATTATAATAAGCATTTTGTGTGTGTGTGTGTGCGTGCGTGTGTGCATGCGTGTGCACGTGCTTTGGGAAAAGTCTTTGCTGTTCTCAAAAAGTGTATAGGCTAGATCCACTTGTCACAGAAACTGAAAGAGTAAGTTTAATTTTTTAACAGTTATTGGAAATCTTTCAAGGAGCACTCGTTAGGAGCTAATTGAGGTATAACCTAGGAGAAGCACTCAGAACCTCTTCAGAAAAGTGAAATTTGCAAATACTTGCTTGAAACTTGAATGCATTTGAAAATGTGGAACCTGCTTTGACCTGTGCATCTTTCCACAAAGCTTGTGCTCTTGGGTTCTGTGTTCTGGAATCTCCCTACTTAATACATGTGTGGTGGTTGTGTGGTCCACGTCTATTGTCTAATGGGTCCTTTAATAGAAGAGTCAGTGCGAGTGTTAAAACTGTGCAGAAGCCTCTGAAATGTCTGAAAAACTTGTGTACATCTGCTGGTATCTGAAAAGCAAAGTGGTAAGTATTCAATAAGTATACCTGGAATTAATTAAGGGGTAGAAATCAAGAAGAGAGCTGCAATTATTACTAGATGAGATTGATTTTAGAACAAAAATATTTCTGGGGAATTGTGTTGTATGCGATGAGAGATTCTATGGTGGTTCCCTCGTGTCAGTAGGGTTTCAGGTTTATGAGGGGCTGGGTATGGACCACCCCACGGAAGGGCTGAGTGTTTCTTATTATTCTTACTCCCATCTTCACGATTCTTAGCCCTGCTTCAGTGAGCTTTCCTCTAGAACGTAAGAACTCTTTTTTTTTTTTTGTCTTTTTTGGGACGGGGTCTCGCTATGCAGTTCTGGCTGGCCTTGAGCTCACTTTATAGCCCAGGCTGATCTCGAATTTATAGCAATTGTCCTGCCTCAGCCTCCCAAGTGGTGGGATTATAGACGTGTGCTACTGTGCCCGGTTTGAATTTACAGAACTGTTAGCACTGTGAAGTATCCTGACCAGACAGGACCGTGAGGTGCAGAGCCTGAATGTGTGGCAGCTACAAACCAGCCCTGGTTGAAGTCAGTGGGAATACTGACCCTCCCTCCGGAAGGAGCCACGGAAGCTGTCAGCCAGTGGACAGCTTTTCGGTAACCAATGCTTGATCTGTTACCCACGTAGCCGTAGCCTTGTTTTGCTTCGGAGATTGAAAATGGAAGATTTTGAGGTCCTAATGGTGGCAAATGCAGCTGTTTTGTTGTTTGTTTTAGCAAGTGAACAATTTCTACAAAAAAGATGAGCTAGGATTAAAAGAAATCAGATGTGTGTATTTGGTATACAATATTTTTGCATTACAAATAGCTACTTTCTAACCCACATTAACCCCATGATATGTGAATTTTGCCAACTCCTGCTGTGTCTTTTAAATCAAATCCAGTAAATCACTATGAATGTTCTAATTTCTAAACAAACTAGTCTTCCAGTAGACGTACTTTAACACTGTACTGCAAATTAGACAACCTAAGATAAATGGACCATCTTTGTTAATTATGTAGTTTAATTGATCAAAACTACCAGATAGGATTTTATTTATAGCAGTTTTGCTTAGTATCAAATTCTATACTATTAAATAGCTTGCGAGTCATATATTTGGGGTCATTAAGATATATGCTGTTATTTAGCTTCTGTTAACCTTATTAAGTACCTCTTTTTGATCTTACTCATGTCACAATATGAAACTGCTTTTAATTGAGATGACCAACTTCCATTAGATTGTTCAACCCCCATTGTGTAGAGGAACACAAAGCACTTTTCATTTTTGCTGTATTGATTGAGCAGCAATTTACGTGAACTATATTCAGAACCTGGTGGAGAAGGAGGAGGGCAGATTTTCTTCAAATGTTCTTTTTGCCGGTGGTTTTTCTCCCCGCATACCCACTGTTTGCTTGTAGCTAATTTTGCACGCCAGTAGGTAGCAGTGGTGAGCAGAGGCACAGACAGAAAGCTGCCAGTCAGCGATTATAAATTATTATTCATTTCTGTTATAGGTGGGGTGTGCAGTCAGTTACAGTAATAATTACCAGGACTAGAGGGTTTCCAAGGCAACCAATTTCCCCCCTTATTCATGCTGTTGCTGAGAGCGCCTGTAAAGCATGACATTGCTGTATTCTGAGGTTTGTTGCCCTCCTGCTGCTCCAGGTTTGAGGTTAGTTACAGCATCATAAGATGCTCTCAAGCATAGAGAGCTCAGGCTGGGCTTAAAAAGCATACTGGCGAGAGGGCCTCTCCAACTGCTGTTCTGTTAAGGACCAAGGTTCTAAAAATGCAAATCCTCTGTCCTGCTTGGTGACATGGGTAAGATCATTTCAAGTTGCAGCACCTTTGATTTTTGATTATTTTGGAGATGGTAGATCATTTTGTTTGTTAAAGTTTCATGGTTTAATGGAAATGCACAATGAGGTAGACCTGACACTAGACCTCTACTCTGGATCCACGTCAAATAAATCAATGGGGAACTGCCATAGATAATCACGGCCATGCTTGTTGTTTATTTGGTTTTATGAAAATGGTTCATAAAGGAGAAGGTAACTTCCTGCAGGAGCAGGATTAGTCCTTTCTATGGCAGAAAAATAATAGAAACCTCATCTGTTATCAGGAATCCATACATGAATCATGTTATCCTGCATTTTGGGGCTCTCTAATCTTTCATTTTAATGAACTTACATCAAATGCTCTGCAGTGATAAAAAGTAGTATTTGTGTCCGCTCTTTCAGAGCGATAGGGATTCATGTTTCAGTCTTACATGGAGATGTGAAATGTTTATCCATTTACAAGGCAGAAGTCAGAAACTCAGACATGATACATCCAGATCTCATTCTCTGCTAGATGATTACAAAAAGGTTCCGTATCTCACGTTAGACTTGTGCATTTATTTCCGTGAGTTCTCAGCAAGGTGCAGGCTGTCTTCTGGTCGGCGGACATGGTGGAGACACCTCCAGAGCTGCATATGACCCATGATTTCCTGGTATGTGAATCGTGACTAGATTTTGACGCCTTTTACAGTTCATGCAAGCTCCTGCTTTCTGCGAAGAGAATGATAAAGGGCAGTGTTCTGGCCTCATCACGGCCCTCCCCTGCTGCTCCCTCCCAGCCCCCTTGGGGATAGCAGCTGCACCACGGCCTGTGCATGGCCCTAAGTCCTGTGTGCACAGCCCTAAGTCCTGCCATGCACGGTGGTGATGAGCTTGCAGCCAGGTGATAGATGCAGGGAAGATGCAAGCAGGTGGCTTTGGTCTCACAAGAGGCTAGTGCTACCAGCTCCACGTGCTTTGCCTTCTCTGGATGCCTGGCTCACTCTGTTCCAGAGTGGACCCCAGTAGCCAGCCACACTGGACAGAGAACCTGCTGATCCATAGTTATCCAAAAGTTTCCATGGAGTACCAGCTTCCCACCTGAAGGAATCTCACGTAGTCCGGTTTCTGGAAAATACCTCAGAGTACTAAGCATATGAGTTCAGTCACTCTCGTAGATGTGGGTTTATGAAGTGATTCATAAAAAGATGAAATACACGGACTATGTTTTTGACATAGATACTGTAAAATGTAATCAGCCCTATGAATCCATCAGGATTGGGGTCATCTAAAGTTTAGGTTCACTTTAAATAGTTTAATAATCTTTTAAAAAGTCTTTATAAACTAAAATTTTGAGACTAGCACCTACTAGCCCACACAGTTTTATCAAGTCATCCAAATTTTTCTCCAAATAATTAAACAACCATGGACTAAGTGGGGCTTCTGCCTAATGTAGCAAAGGGGAAATGAATTTTTATTTTTGTATTACATACCTCTCAGTGTATAAATTATTTAAAGTGCAGTGCCTAGCAGAACTAATGTTAGAGATTAGATAATGAATGATAGCATGATATACAGCAAATCAAAGACATTCAGTGAAATCACTGTTTATAGACAACTACCCTAGCAATGTTACAAAGTCAGAAAAAGTAGGTGATGCTCAAATGAGGCCGACATGCACTCTAGATTAAAAATCACTCCTTTCCATTTTGTCATCTGCATCTCTGGATTCTGGGGAAAGAAGAAACATCTTCCTCTCCAGGATAGCCAGTCTTCTGGTTATAATAATAAAATTTTAAAAAGTTGGGCAGCTACTCTATTGTGAATCTGCTTTTGTTTTTTCTTTTTCTCTTTCTTTTTCTTTAAATAATTGAACTGTTTCAGGGAAACAATGTTAAAATCTTAAGGTTAAAGCATTCTTTCATTTTTTTGTCTAAAGATTACTCTGCACCCTAGACAAAGGAAATATTTAAACTGTTAAATTTGAACAAAGATACAGTCTGCATATGACTTCTCTGAAGCCCTATAAAAATTCTTTAAAATTGCCTATTCACTCAAATTTACTGAGTGTAGCAAAAATGTCAAAGGCATAAAGTCAGAGAAGATTGAATAAAATAATGCAGAAAGACAGATTAGTCATGCACAGACCCACACAGCCTTTCAGAGCACACAATACCACTCTTTATTACCGCTCTATCTTTACAAAGACTACGTTCAATACATAGAAGATGATACATGGCCAGCCATGTCATCTGCCTGTGATTCCAGGACTCATTTATCTGGGCCCTTTTCACAATGACATTGATGAGAGATCTCAGTGTTTTCAGAGCATTGTTTTATTTATCATATATAATGGCTGGTGAAAAAATAGGAATTATGTCACCAATAGCACATAAAAGAGTCGCACAGAAGATTCTGTGACAAAGTTTGGTAAAGCTTAGAACAGGGGGGCTCCTGTAAATGTCCTTTCCTCTGCTCTCTTCACTGTCGTGTCCCCCCCCCCTAACCCCCACAAAGGTCCACATGCTGGTAACTGTTGAAAAATATCAAGAAGATGTTTCCTTCAGCCAAACCGTTGGATACTCCAATCCTTGTAAAACTTCAGCGATTATATTTTTGCTTAAATTTAGAGCACATTTTAATTGCTTCAGAGTTGCTGACCGTTATTTATGCATTTGCAAAAGGAAAGGGGACTATTTGTCAGTCACAGTTTTGTATCTTGCAAATTTAATAAAGAGCAGCCCTTAAGATAGAATTTCTTAGGCTGCCACAATTGACAAAAGCCAGCTAATGTTGAAATGTCAACAGCAAACTTCATCAGCAGGCTGCACTGCGGCGCAATCAAGAAAGCACCACCGCTCCATATAAACAAATGTATATAGTGTGCCTATCTATGCAGGGTGGAAGGACCTAGGACCTCACTGCAGAAGGGACGCATGACACAAGTTTGCAGTGGGAGCACGTTAGGAATTTCTTAGGGCAAAAATGTTCCCTTCTCCCGCATCTCAATTGTAAAGAACTAGTGCTTAGAGAAAGTCTCAAGAGGAGGGACCTGAGCTGGTGACTGGCGGCTGCCATAGAAAAGGTGACCTTGCAGCTGGGGATGTAGCTCAGTGGTAGACCCTTACAGTGTGTGCACAGAGCCCTGGGTTTTAGCCCCAGTACTGGAGGGAAAACTAAAGTTACCTTGCCTGTGTTCTTTGGCAGAGTCTCATTTCCATGCCTGTGTGGGCCTGCTTTTTCTAGCTACACCTTTGGTGCTCTCAACGCACCATGAAGGGACAATTTAGGGGAGCCTCAAATTTTGGAACATGGCCCTGCTCCGCCACAAGCCTCTGAGAGCATGTGGTCAGGCCTCGGTTGGAGCGATCGTACACAGCACGTTGCCTTAGTGTAGGGCCAGGGGCAAGCCTGGGCCTTGAAGTCCACTGTCACACACCACCTCTGCCCCCTCCTCACTGACCAGCTCTTGGGCAAGTCGCCCTGCTTCTCTCAGTCATTTCCTAATTTGCAGGAATCAGTCTAGTGCCTCGGATGGCTGCGCTGAGATACTGGATGTGGAAGAGCTTAAATGGGAGAATGACAAGGGCCCCTCCCTTTTCTCTGGAGGAGGTGAGAACACATTTCCTTTGTCCTTAAGGAAACCTGCTTTGGTCCTGTCCTCGGCTGAGTGATCTCACCCTTTTCTGTCCCGTCACTAGCCTCTTGATGGCCTGGTGGCCTGAAGGCCGCTCAGGACAGGACGGGGTTCCCAAAGTCCTGAAGTCTCTGCCCGGGTAGAGCAGGGGTATTTGGTGACTGGGGAGGCTCAGCATTGAGAGCTGTGTCTGCGCTGCTCACAGCTGCTCATGGGCCTCCTTTGCCCAAGTCCATCTAAGCCAAGCATCCTCCCTGGTGTGTGCCCACTGCCTCCTCCTCCCTGTATGCCTCTTCTTTCTCATCCTCTTGCCTGCTTTGCTTTTTCCCATTCTGCATTTTTTCCTTCTCCTCTCTTATCTTCTTCCTTCTTCCTTTTTCTCCTCCTTTTCCTCCTCCTCCTCCTCCTCCACCTCCTCTTCCTGCCCACTTTGTCTCTTTTTCCTCTCTCTACCATTAACTGTCCATGTAAGTGTTTGACCAGCGCGGCCTTAGTTCCTGCTGGGGGCTGGCTGCCTGTCCCACAGATTCACAAACCAGAATGTCGCAGTCCCCTTGCTGCCCTGACCCATGGGAAGATAAAGGCTGGGTGCACCTGCTGCATGGCGCGTAACTCACTGCTAAGCCCAGCAACTGTGAGAGGAAGGGGGAATCCTGGAGGGAGTGAGGCGGCCTGGGAGAAGTCATGTGCTCTTTATCAGCTGGCACACATTCTGCTGCCTCTGCCACCTTCCTGCATCTGCAGTGCCCGAAACGCTGGTGTCCCACCATCCTTTATGCAGCTCCTGCATGCAGACGTTCTCATGTTCCTGTTTGGGGAGAGGAACCACTCCTTCTGAGACTTACATTTCTAACAGTGAATTTGAGGAAGAAACATTTATTCAGACAAAAGTATTTACTGGGTCCTTAATATGTGGTAGACAGGTCTGGTCACTATCTTTATAAAAACAGCCTAAGTACACAGTGGGCACTGGGATTGCTGAGTGGAGGTGGGAACAAGAAGAACCATGGAGGAGGCAATGGGGATCTAGACCCAAAAGCTACACAGGAGTGAGGCATGGAGACCTGGGAAGGGGCCCCTGCCAGTGCTGAGCCTCCGTGCTGGAGCCCAAGAGGTCAGGGTGCAAGGCAGTGAGGCCCAGTGTGAGTGGAGGCTTTGGTGGCTACAGAGGGGTTCAGGTCAGGACAGTGACACATCTGATTCTCTAAACCAAGAGTGCTGCTTCCTTTGGAATTGAGGGTGGGAGCCCAAGGTGGAAGCAGGGAGACCAGGATGAGTCTGGTTGGAGATGGTGATGAGCATGGAAACAGAGCAAGAGGGACAGGTTTAAAACACAAAGGGAGGTTCAGAACTGATGGGGTTCACTGGAAGATTGCCGCGGAGCATGGAACAAGTCAGGTTCATGCTTCACTATCTGTCCTGGTGACCTAGGCTTGTTCATATGGAGAAGCATGGGAAGGTTCATAGAGGGACTCAGTGACATGGGGGACCAGAAAAGTGCAGACCAGAGAGACCTTCAGGAACTGCCCCTTCCCTGGGGAGAAGCCGGGCAGGGGTTCCAGTGCCTCAGTGTTTCTGACCTCGGCTTCCTGGAACTCCTTTGGCTCTGGATCCTTTGCTTGTAAGAGCTTGGTGAAGTCCTGCGATATCCAGGGTGCAACGAGGGACCCACGGGAAGCAGAAGTCACGCCCCTTCCCTGTAGCTGGGAGGCATCGTGGGCTGGGAGAGCAGAGGGCACTGAGGCCTGTGCAGGCCAGCGAGGGGCAGAGAACTGGGAGAGGGAAGCCCTGGAAATGGGGTCACAGTGGGGACGGGGCTCAGGCAGGGTTTGTCCAGATAGGGGGTTATGGGCAGGCAGTGGCAACAGAGGCCAAGGCTTAGGAGCCAGGCAAGGGCAGGAGCAGTGGCCACCTGGTTGAAGTCCAAGGGCGGGGTGAGAGGGCTGGCCTGGGCCTCGGAAGAGCCCTGGAGCACAGTGCCTGGGAACACACTTGGAAGCCCTGTAATGAAGGCCAATGCAACTCAAGACCAGGCCCCCAAATCCAGGCCCCAAACTCCTAGTCCAGGGTCTCTCTGCTACATTAAAAAAAGAAAAAAAAAACAAACATTGAACCAGAGACACAAAGATTATGTTTATAACCTACTAATTGCCTCATTACTTACAAAAATGAAAAATTGGGGCAAATCCATGTGTCTGACAATAAGGAACTGGCTAAGAATAAATTATTATATAAATAAGTGATAATTAAAATTAAAAAGGTTTTTAAAGACTTTTAAGATAATATTGGCTACTGTGGATGATGTATTCAATGTTAGGTGAAAACAGAATGTGAATACCCTATCTTAAAAATGTTATCTAAATGCAAATATATGTAATTGTATTAGTTATATATTAGGGCTCTCTGGAGAAAGGAGCACTAGGATGGAGATATATACACCTGTGGACACACACACACACACACACACACACACACACACAGATCTTTAAGCCTCCCTCACTCACCTGTTTGTGGCAATCCTGCAGATCCAGGAAAGAGTTGATGTTACAGTTAAGTCTGAAGGCAGTTTAGAGGCAAAATTCTTTGCCCAGGGAGCCTTGGTCTTCTTCAGATCTTTACCTGATGGAGCGAGGCCTGCCCATATGGTGCAGGGTAATACGCTTTACTTACAATCTACTTACTTAGTATCTGTCACATCTGGAAAGGACCTCCAAAGCAACGTCTAGCCTGGAGTTTGACCAGGACCTGGGCACCAGAGCCCGGCCGAGTTGGAATGTTTGGTTAACCAGCCTGGTGACTAGAGTGAGCTTGCTGGCAGCTACACCACTTTTGTTTCTACTTTGGAGAAAATGTTAGAAGGAAAAAATCAGTACTGGGCGGCAGGCTCCTGAGACACTTATTTAGACATTTCTCTGTTGTGCCAAGTTCCCACAATAAACACAGCTTTTATTTTAGTGTGTAAAATATGAAAAATTGTACTAACATGAGTTCCCCCTGGGTATCTGAGGCAGTAGTCCTTTTGATACCTGAAAAAGAGGCTTTTAGAGTATAGGGCTCGCCCTCTCGTGTCTCCGTGTGCTACTGTTTCTTTTACGGTCTTTCACATTTAGATTTTAAAAATATGTAACAACCTAGTCATATATGTCAGGAAGGATGAAAAAAGCAAAAAATTACTTGTAATCTCACTATGCCATCAGAATTGTGGTTTTTCTATTGTATGTCTTGTGTATTTCCTTTCCCCAGTTTTCATCTGTATAAAGCAGAAACTTCTCTAGTATTTCATCATGTGATGGTACCTGGTGCTTACTGAGGACTTCTCTGGGGGTGAACATGAGTGTTTTCTCTAGTTCTCCGCTGTTAGAGGCATTTGGGTCCTAAACAGCCTTGCACCTGAGTCTGTACACATCCCACAATTTTCCTCAGGCTCGTTCCTAACAGAACTTGCTGGAGGAAAGCATATGTGTTTTTGAAACACAGACCTAAACATTTGCTGTAACTCTTCATCCTCGTGCTTATCTGGCCTCATGCACAGCTCACACGTGGTCTCATTACTTAAATGATACTTTTGAACACAGACTAAGAACTTAATAATTTATAGTTCCCCAACCACCTTATAGCCCTGTCTCCTTCACTCAAGGTAACCAGCTTCTCGAGTCTCTGTTCAATCTTTTGCTTTTTCTTGGTATATTGTGTCTACAATGAATTCTTATAAGCATATATTTTTGTTTAGTTGTTCTTAAGAGCGCACCATCCTGCATGTGATCTTTTGTATCTTACTCTTGCTGAGAACCTTCTATGCTGTTGCTTCTGGACATGGCTGGCTTATATGTTGAGTTCCTGCCCATTGTGTTTCGCTGTCTAAAAATGGGAATTACCTGCTCTTTAAGGTTGGGCATTTGAGTTATTTCCAGAATCCTACTCTAAACAGTGCTGTTACGAACATGCTTGAGCCCTTCTCCTTTTATATCCGTGCAGTTTTGCCTCTTGGTTATATATACCTAGGACTAGAAGTGCTGTGACTATTCAACCTTAAGCTGTAACTCCAAACTGACTGCTTTTAGAAAGAAATTGCCTCTACAACGACACATAAGCAATTATGTGGAACCATGTTCTCTCCAATATTTGGTATTATTAGACTTAGTGTATGCTAATTCAATAAGTATAAATGATCTCATTATGATATTGATTTCGTTTCTCTGATCTAGTGATGCTAGTTATGCTAATATTTTCTTAATTATAAATATATTTGTCCTATTGTTTATTCTTCTCTGAAATGACTATTTATGCCCCTTGCCCTTTTTTCCACGTTGGACTACTTGTGCTGTCTAACACGGATATGGTGTTTCGTGTGTGTGTGTGTGTGTGTGTGTGCGCGCGCGCGCGCGTGTGTGTGTGTTGCTGGAATAAAACTCAGAGCCTTGAGCATGCTAGCCAAATGCCCTACCACTGATCTACATCTTGACTCCTTCAATGTACTATTGATGCTACTTTTTTTGTTTGCTTCATTATAAATATGACAGAAAATGCCCTTTTATGTTTATTAATTTATTTATGGTACTGAGAATCGAACTCAGGACCTTGTGTTTGCCAGGCAGGCACTGTGCCACTGAGCCATATCCCTGGCCACATTTTTACTTTTAAAAATATCTTTTGATAAATACAAAGTTAATTTGAACCTGATCAAATGCATTAATCTTTTTCTTTGTAATTACTGATAGTTGTCTAAGGAAATCTGTTTCTACTTGATGATCTATTAGATATATTTAGCACGGAGAAGTTTAGAGGGTTTTGTTTTGTTTCCCCTGCTGCTAGGGATTGAACTCAGGGCCTTCACACTAAGCTATATCCCAAGCCCCTTTTTCATTTTGTATTTTGAAACAGTGTCTTCCTAAGTATCCCAGTTGCCCAGGCTGGCCTCAAACTTGTGATCCACCTGCCTCAGCTTCCCCTAATACTGGGATACAGGCATGTTCCACCATTCTCAGTGAGAGTTTTGCTTTTAACAATTAATTAAATCTTTCATCTATATGGATTTGGTTTGTGGACACGAAGTGAGAAGATACAGTTTTTCTTTTTTCCCAGTGGTTAATCATTTTTAAACTTCACTTATTGAACTATGAGATTATTCCCCCCCCCCAACTGATCTGACACACTAATTTTGTCCTATACTAGGCCCATGTACTTGTGAGGCTTTATTTCAGGGCTGTTTTTCTGGTTGATTATTTTTCTCTGTGTTAATATCTCACTGTCTTTTGCTAAATATTCACACACAAAGTCATGGCATGTGATAGGGTAAAGGCTTCTTCGATGTGTTTCATCTCAGAAATGTCCTGGCTATTTTTCCTTTCTTATTAACCCGCTTCACTTAACAAGTTTCTTAAAAATTTATGTTGGAATTTTGAATGAAACAGCATTGAATAAATAGATCTATCTGGGTCAACTTTCATATCCATGAATATAGTAGTCCCTGTCCTTGTAATATCTATCTTTAACGCCACCTTGGCTCCTCTGTCTTCTCTAGTAACATTTGTCCTGATGAGAGCACAATTCTATTCAGAGTCCCCTTAGATTCTATCCATCCCTCCTCATAATACTTAAGGGAGTCAGGCACAGCCTAGGTTACAAGTTTTTTAATTCATTTTTAATTGACAGATAATAATTATACCTAGTTGTGGGGTGCAATGTGATAATTTGATACGTGTACACAATGTGTCATGATCAAATCAGGGTAATTAGCATATGCATCTTCTTAAACATTCCTTGTTCCTTTGAACTTTTTGACTATCTTCTTCTAGTCCTTTATAAAGTAGAAAACAAGCTGTTGTACACTGTGATCGCCCTCCTCTGCTGTAGGACACTAGAACTCCTTCCTCCCACCGCAGTAGGTGTTAGGTGCCCTCTATAGCTGACCTCCCCGCTCAGCTTTCTCTCTCCCTTCAGTGACCACTCTGGTGACCACTATTCTGCTTTCTTCTTCTCTGAAAGCAAGTTGTTTTTTCTTTAGCTCCAACATGTTTTGAATAAGAATATGAGTTGTTTGTCTTTCTATTCCTGGCTTATTTTATGTAATACGATGCCCTCCAGTTCCATCTCTATTGCCATAAATGACAGGGTTTCATTTTTATGACTGAATAATATTCCGTGCTTCTTTATACATTTTTCTGTAATGGACATAGTGATTCCATATTTGCCTAAGGTAAAGAGTGCAACATTAAACACGGGAGTACAAGCATCTTTTTGACATCCTGATTTTATTTCCTTTTGATATCTATCCAGCAGTGAACAGCTGGATCATAGGATAGTTCTATTTTTAGTTTTTCGAGATGCCTCTATACTGTCTTCTTTCATGGTTGTACTAATTTAGATTCCCATCAACAGTTGTCTTACAACTTTGAAAGCTCCGTGGAAACAGCCTTTTTGAGTTTCCTGGGATTTCCTGGATGCTTCTCCCTCCAGTCAAGGTCTTTAGTGATACCCAGGCTTAAGTGTGGGAAGCTTCCCACCAGGCAGGCAGAAAGGCCCCATCGTCACCTGAGTCGAGCGCGGTCCACCCGAGAGGAGCCTGCATGAGGCCGATAAGTCATAATCCAGAGAGGTGATGACAGTCGTCCCCATGCCCATTGATTAATGAAAACGGGGCTAGTTGGACATAGAGTAGATGGTTATAAATGGTGCTGTCAGAGAAAAATAATTATTGTATTAATAAGGAAACGGTTCAAAACCAGGCTCTAAAAAAAGAGAGCTGGCAACTTAGCATCTCCACAGGCCTGGGAGGCAGTTTCAATGGGACTGTGGTGCGGCTGGGGGAGACACGGTGGCCCCCCTGCCCTCCCAGGAACACAGCTCGCCTCACCCTGCAGGTGTGAGCCGGCTGGCAGGGACGTGAGCGTCCTGGCGTTCAACTTGCCCCAGCTCTGCCGTGCTGCCGCAGATTGGCCGAGCTTGTTTGCAGGCATTTGGTAGTATTTCCAGCAGAAACGGGGAAAAATGAGCATATCTTATTGTACCTGAAACACTCTATGATATGTACTAAATATTATGACTACTCGGGGCCTTGCAATAATTGATTCACCCACACAGCCATTTAGTCTGCGAGCTGTTCGTTTTACAAATTCTACAATCTTTTAGAAATTCTTTCAGTGCAGAAGATTGCTGCCTGGCCTCAGATTCATTATGGTGATTGAATCCTCTTCAATAGAGAACGGTTTAAAGAGAGCACATGCCCGTGTGTCTCACTCAGAGTGAAGGCACATAGGTTAAAAGCTTGTCTGGGTGGCATAATTCACCGCCGCTATGCCAAACAATCACGTCTTATTGTGACCTTCATAAGATACAAAAAGGCAACAGGATGGCGCTCGGCTTTTTTTAAACCCACTCACAGATTTAGCTTCCCAACATCTGAAGCTTGGAGAATTCCTAATTAAATAACCAATTAATAATGTAGAATAGAAAAAGCTATTTTTTTTCTGAAATGCAAAATCATAATTAATCAGAGTACAAAAAACTGCCTGTCTTTATATCAGAAAAATATAGACTAGGTATTTAAATATTCCACCACACCTGAACCCTGGCCATCAGTCATTGTTATGACTTAAAACATCTCCGACTAAATTAGGTTTTGTTTGTATAGAGCAGTGAAAGTCAGATGGCTTGAATGACAAAATTAGAACATGCTCAAATCACTGAGACAAAACCGCATAAAGAGAAAGATGTGCAGGAAGGGTGCTGCCAGGGTGGAGCAGAAATCTTCCACTGGTTTTATTTTTTTAAAACGCGTGCTTTCCCATTTACCTAACCGATGGATGTAAGTATAAATTTTTGACCCCTAGAAAGACATTCCAGGAAAAAAAATTATCCACACCTCTTTGTTAACTGCTCAAAATAGCAAGCATGGCCCTCGAGAAGTGCCCCCAGCCCACTCCGCTCCCCACCAGTTCCTCGCCCCTGCTTCGCCTGGGCACCCTTTACCCTGGCCAGCCTGCGCCTGCCCACCGCGCCTGCCCGAGCCCACCGGCTGTTGTGTGTCACCGCAGGCAGCAGCCACCAGGGATAGTAGGTTCTCCCTCCACACCCGTCCCCCTCACCACCTCTTGGCACATTTATAGTTTAAAAGGAAAGCTGGCTTTCATAGTTCGTGCCACCTCCACAATTTATACTTTGTCCATGAAATGCCAAAACCAGGGAGTAAATTTTCCAAGGGAGAAAATCATATAAGAACACTTTTAGGGATGGCATGGCCCAGCGATGGCCACCAGCTGCATGGAGGAGGGTTGGGTTGTTTCTTTCCGGACAGTGGGCAGAGGGTGTGAAGCATGTTGCTTCCGTGGGGAACTCCTTTTTCCCTTCCAGGCTTTTGCCGATGCAGTATCTGTCTTCACAAAGTGAGTAGGTGGAGTCCGCTTGGTCTTCCAGAGGTGGCCCCCATGTCATTTCCTTGAAGACACCTTCCTGGTTTACTTGGTGAAGAAATACTCCCTCCTGCTTGTAAGTTCCTGTGTAACTCACATTCTCTCTTGTGTTTGATAGTATCTCTATCCAGGGTGTGGAGTCCCCACCAGACCCTTCTACTCCTGGGAGCGGACCCCTGAACCCCAGCTGGTCCCCACCAGGATGGTGGGGGAGAGGCGGGCAGGTGATGCAGCATTGAGAGGGGTCTCCTTGCAGCCCCCTCCATCCTACCCACAGCTACAAATCTTCAATATATAATTTGCTGTTATCGCAGCAATAAATAATTTTTGGCGACAGTTTTACTGTGAGACTTTGTGCAGTGTTTTTTTTATTGACAAAACTGCTATGAATCAACATACACGAACACAATAAAGATGTGAGAAATATCTGCATTACGGCAGGCAGAGGTTTTGCCAATAGCCAGTGCATTGATCTCTGCTCCTCTCTGGGATTACATATGGAGTCTCAGTGTGTGCTTCCTGCCACACTGCCTTGGGCTCCTACTCCATAGAGGGCTGAGTCATGGGGACCTGTGGTCTTGGAGGTGGGCAAGGGGAAAGGACAGTGACAGAGGAGAGCTCACTAGTCCACGTCAGTCCTCCTCTCCTTCTGTCAGCCAAGCACCTCTGTTCACTGGTGCTGCATCCTGGGAATGCAGGAGCTTAGACCTGAGCCAGCTCACAGGTGCCCTTGGTGGTAGAGCGGACAGACCCATGGGCAGAGGTCACTCCCATAGTGCTGGCACAGGCTGGTGTGAATCACACCCGAATTGCTCATTTGTTTACTTACTCAATCTACAACCACTGACTAAAAGCTTCCTGTGTGCCAGTCTGGGGCTGTCTGGGAATTGCTGGGGTCCGTGCTTTTAAAGCCTCCACAAAGGGGCAGAGGGCACAGGATAAAGCACATAAAACCCAAATAAGAATGTTGCTCCCCAGAATGGTGAGGGCTCCAAGGGGTCCCCCATAAGCACTGTGAGAATGGATGGCAGGGAACCTCTCGGCCCAGGGGCCCAGGCTTCCTGCAGGAGCTATGTCTGAGCTAGAAGGTTGGTAGAGGCGCCAGCCCACAGATCCCAGAGCATTGCTGGCAGCCACAGCAACCTGGGAGGGAGCCCAAGGCATTCGAGGAACTGAAGGAAAACTCGGTGGCTGAAGTGGAGCAGGAAAGAGGTGACAGCAGGAGGAGTCTGAGGTGCAGAGGATGATGGGGAGTGACAAGGATGGCTTCCAGAGGAGAGTCCTGCAGAGAGGGTGGGGGTGGGGGAGGCAGGAGCCCAGCTACCTCTTGCCGTGGCCACCTGTGTCCTTTGCAGAGTCCGAGCTGACTCTCAGTGTTCCATCATGCCCACCTGGAGCCCACTTCTGTCTGCCATGTTCCTGTGGCCCTCTTGGTGGGTGATCTGGTCAGGACTGGCTTTGTCAGCTTAGACCACCACATCTTTCAAGGCACAAATGTCTGTTAGCTGCCTCCCAGCCACAAAGTGGGTTCTGCCCAGTTCACCCACCCAGCAGGCAGGTACTCTGTTGCTCTTGCCCTGTGCCCCGCATCACACCATCCTGCCTTCTGCCCTCCAAATCCTATGCCCTCCAGAAAGGGCCTGTGATGCCTGGACACCTTCTCCAGGCAGCCTTCCCAGACTCAGTTACATTGGAGAGCTGGCTCTCCCTCAACCTGTGTTTCTAGGGAAGACTTAGGATTCCTGGTTGTGGGTTCCAAGCTTTGGTTGAGATCCTTGGAGGGAAAGGATTTAAGTTGAGTCGTAGATCTGGGTGCCATTAGGGCAGGAGGGTGAAACTATGCATCAGGTGTGGATGTCTGGCCTGTTTCCCCTGAATTCCACTTTTAGAGATTGGGCACTGCCCATTCAAGCCCCCAGCTTGGCTAAGGACACAGATTTGACCTAAGCCTTGAGGACTGAGCTGGTGGCCAGTTGAGCAGCAGGGTAGAGCTTGGTGTTCCCTCAGAACTGGGGTCCCTTCTGAGTGCCACTTGACTGTGGGAGCCTCAAAAGCTCTGCCCAGTCCCCGTATAAATCTCCCCTGAATCTTCTTCACATGGCCCGTTTTTTGTTCGATTTTCTAGTGCTAGGGATTGAACCTAGGGCCATACACACTGAGTTACCACCCCAGTCCTTCTCTTTGTCAGCTTTTATTTTGAGGCAGGGTCTTGTTAAGTCACTAACTTGCCCAGGCTGAACTGAACTTTGTGGTCTTTTTACTTTAGCCTCTCAGAGTGCTGGCACCTGTGCCACCATGCTCAGTTGGGTTCATTTTCTTAGTAGCTTACTGAGTCTAGGTTTATGCCCCTCCTACCAGACCTTAAGCAGGGATCCCGGTTACATCACGAGGGAGGAGAACATGGAGGAACTCATGTATCCACTACAGAAAGGGCAGGAGGGCTCTCCTGTCTCTCTAGCTGGCCCCCAATATCCACCTCAGTCCTATCTGTCTTGGTCAGTGCCATCTCCCATATCCAGTGTCTCCCTAGCCCAGAAAGAGGCACTGAGCACCTAAGCATCCCTCCCTCTTGGGCACAGTTAGGTGATCTACCTGGGTTACTCCTGTTTCACCCAGGGAGGTAGGGCACATCTGCTGAGGGTGACACATCGTCAGGGTCCCCTAAACCCTGGAGCTGACCAGGAAGTAAGATTTTCCTTTAGGGGAGATTACTCCCATCACTGTGGGCTGCCTGGCACCAACCCTGCCCCAGCCATGTGGCACCTGCCCTCGCGGCACCTGCCCAGGCAGCCACCATGCTCTCTGTAGCCCTCCTGACGTCAGCAGAGAGGATGCTGGCTCCTCTGCCACGCGTTGCTCACAAAATGTAGGCAAAAGGCGGGCATCCAATTGCTGTGGGTGAGGAAGAGAAATAATTTGGTTTCTAAATTAGGACTCAGCACCGGTGGCCAGAGCCTGGAAGGGGAGTCTGTCAGCTGATGGGGCGGCTGCTCCTGCAAATGGGGGAGATGGCCCATGGCCCCCAGGAGCACTTGGGGGGCTCTCTCAGCTCTGGCCCTGAGTGCCAAGAGCCCCGAAAACAAGCCATCTGAAAATTAGGATTCTGTGTCGGCCTGTCAATCCCCAGAAGCACACAGCCTTTCATTAAAATCCGCCTGACATTTCTGTTATGCACAGAAATCCCGCAGATATGCCAAGCGCCTGCTATTTGCCATCACATCCGCCTGGGAAGCTGAGGGCCGCCAAGCCCATTGTGCGGAAATGCCCCCCCGGAGGCAGGTTGGCAGGCTGCGTGGGGCCCTGGCAGGGGCAGAGGGCCGGGCTGCCTTCTGGGGTGGGACCCTGGGCTGTGGGGGCACGGGTGGCCCCTCTGCTCACATTCCATGAGGATCTGAGCACAAGGAAGGGTTTACAAAGCCAACTGGGCACTATGAGCCCAGCCAGCTTGCCTGAGCCTCCCTCTGTGCCAGGGCTGTGCAGATCTTGGGCCACTGAGGCCTGTTTTCTGGCCTCCAGGGCCTAAAGTCACGTGGAAGAAGTGGCTGTGGATGTGGGAAGTGGGTGACGGAGGGCATCCAGGTGCTGAGGGAGGAGGCATGCGGGCTCTGTTGGATCAGGGGTTTTGTGGACATTGGGCATTGACTCTGGCGTCTCAGAGGGAGGACCTGTCATTTGACCAGCGTGCCTGGAGTAAATGTGCCTGAAAGGTCACAAAGATCACAGAATGTGTGATATGGAAATGCACCCCCTCCAAGAGGGCTGGGACCAGGCTTGGAAGGGAGGGAAGGACCACGCTGGAGTGGGAGGTGACATGGTTGCATCTCAGCCTTGGACCCCGTGGGGTTGGGTTCCCTTTCACTCTCAGACTGGACCCAGGGGCAGCCACTGGCTGATGTGAAGACCCAGCGAGCAGCTCAGAGGCCTAGAGGCTAGCATCAGGTCACAGCCAGCCACGGGCACCTGTGGGTGCTGAAGGAGCCAGAGCAGCCCAATACCCACAGGGCATCAGGCCCTGCACGGCCCTTCCCAGTACCTTGTGGGTGTGCCTTGAGGTGGCACTTTGCCCTGTCCGTTTTGGAAGGGCTCCCTGCTGCTTGGAGACACGATGATGTCTTGTGCTTTCTGTGTGGAAACAAAAACTCTGTTTCCTTCAACATAGCAACTCAAGGACTTCAGGTGGCTTGAAGATTTGCAGACCTAAGTGGCTCCTCAGCCCCTTGCAGGCCCTGCGAGAAGACAGACCCTCAGGTTGTGCCTGCCCTCCTGCCCTGGCTCTTGGTGCTCAAGGGCTTTCTGGTTGAGTGCATGAGGTCTGTGTGGAGGTGGGTTTGGAATCACACCTGGTCCAGTCCACTCTGTGTATGGGCCTGGACCTGAGGAAGTAGAGGAGAGGTCCTGAGGACTGTGCCTCATTACCAGAACACCACACTCAGAGAGTCAGTGCCTGGAAGTGGATTTCACATCTAACCCCCAAGGCTTCCTTCCTAAGCTGTTTTCTGTGCATTCCTAGCTCAGGGCACAGAGCCAGGCTGGAGCACTGGCCCCCTTCACAGGCTCACCATGGAGGCTCACCACTCTCTGAGAGGGAGCAGGGATCCCTGGAGGGAGAGGCCCAGAAAGGCTCCCAGGACGGGAGGAGCATGGGACAGTAGTGGCGCCAGTGTGGTGGGTGGCAGTGAGTAGAATGTGGAGGCGTGTTGTAGGCAGCGCTGATGATCCAGCCAAGTCAAGCAGAGGCTGCGGAGGACAGCAGGGTGAGCACACAACATGGAGACAGGGTCTGACCAGCAAGGCCTGGAGTGCTGGATGAAGCTACTGACTTCATTCTTATCAGGAGAAGGAGAAGACAAACTCAGGCTCCTACATAGAAATCTGGGTCAGTTCACTGGCTCTTGCCATCAATCCATCCATCCATCGATCAATCCATCCATCCATCCATCCATCCACTCATCTGTCTAAAGAGTTCTTATAATGAATGTGACCTTCTGACAGTTTTGCTGAATCAGTTCTGGGGGCCTAAGGACGGCCAGTGGCATCTGTGAGTGGTTTGCACAGTTTTTCTAGTGCTTCAGCCAAGAGAATGGACACATACTGAGCCAAGAGCTGTGCAAATCCTCTATGTCACCGACTACCAAGAGAGGTGCCGATCGCACCTCAGCTGAGTGATAAGATGGGGTCATCTGGAAACAGGATCCCAAACCCAGCCAGGCTGGGTAGGCAGGACCGTGGGCTTGGGGTCTCTGTTTACCTGCACAGCAGCACTCAGCAGGTTCTCATGATTATGCTGGGGTGGAGGGGAGTATGTGCCCTAAGGCTGGACCACTTGAGGACAGAGGTTGTCTCTGGTCTCCCTTCCTTGACAGACATGTGTTAAACACCTACCTTGTGCCTGATCCTGGGAATACAGTGGTGGGAGGGTAACACACAGCCCTGCGCTCGGGAGCTTGCAGATGGTCAAGGGAGATAAACAGTATTCCCGTTTGGATCTTGACCGCACCCCAGAGGCTCCTGAGTAGAAGGCTTGGTATTCTGCCCATGTGCTGTTGGAAGTTGGTGGAACCTTTAAGACATAGGGTCTAGTGGAAGGAAGTTAGGTCACTGCTCTGTACCTTGAAGGGGATATGAGGACTTCAGACCCTTCTTCTCTTTCTGCCTCCCAACCACTCTAAGGTGAATAGTTTCTTTGGCTGCACATTTCCCACCACAGGCCTAAGGCAACAGGGTCAAGTAACCATAGTCCAGGACCTCTGAAACCATGGACCAATATAAGCCTTTCCTCCTTTTAAGTGGTTGTCTCAGGGATTTTGTCACAGTGCCGGAAGTCTGACTAACAGCAATCAACGATCACCCCTATCTAATTCTGCCCCGCACCAGCCATGCTTACTGGTGGATCTTCAGTGAAGAATGAATGAAACAGGGAATGAAATAGGCAAATACCAGTAGAAACTACTTTCAACCATCCCCCCAAAAAAGGTGTTTTAAGTAACTCCTCTACTGTGTCTCTGAAGAACTGTTAGTATTTTTGTATTGCTGTAGATTAGTAGTCTCTTTAGTCTGTTCTACTTAAATATGCTTCAGTGGAAAGCTGAGGGGATGGTCCTTGGACTCATCCCCTCAGAAATGTACCAGTCTACTCCTTCACGGAGACCATGGACACCTTTTCCTCTATCATTCAGCTTGCCTATTGCTTTATTTACTGCATTCTCTTGAAGAAGAATTTACCCACACCCAAGTTCCTAATCACCTTTCTGCCTATTTCCCTTGATCATCTTTCTCATGAGATAGTTACCTCCCTACTTCACCCCAGGTTCTCATGATCAGTGTCTTGTCAGCCCCTCCCTTGCCATCCATGCTTGTTGCCAGCTCCTTCATGTGGGGAGGGCCAGGCAGGGAAGGCAGCCCCTCCTATACTCTGTGTTATGGCAGAATCTCGCCATCCCCTGTTCATGTAAAGAGTTCTTAGCTCTCAGCAACTCAGAATGTGACCTCATGGGGTCACTGCACATGTAGCGAGTCCGGGTGAGGTCAGACTGGAATAAGGTGACTCAGACCCAGTAGGACTGGTGTCTGTCCTTCGCTGAGAAGAGATGTGGATGCAGACACATTCAGAGGAAAGATGTGGAGATACAAGGAGAAAATAAGTACCCATCTCCAAGCCAACGAGAAGAGCCTGGACCAGGTCCTTCTTTCAGAGCCCTTAGAAGGAACCAGCCTGCCCATGCCTTGAATTCAGACTTCTGGTCTCTAGAACTGTGAGAGAACCAGTGTCTGCAGTCGAGGCAGCCCTGTTTGTGGGTTTTGCTTTGGCATTCCTGGAATACCATGACACCTGCCAGCTGGAATCCACACCTGGAGCTCTCGGGGACCTCAGCCTGGGGCTGCGGGTCAGGAGGAGGGGTTATCCAGATGCTGTCTGCAAGCCTGGACAAGGAGGTCTCTCCTTGGGGACTTGGAATCTTTCCTTTCCAAACCCAGTCCCCACAACCCCTCAACAGCTCCTCCTTTGTGGTCACAGCGGGTATTCCACAGTGCCCGGGGGCCCCACTGCAGCCCACTGGGGTGCCCTGGTGTGCAGAAGGCAAGGTGGGGCAGGAGCAGGCTTGGGGTTGAACATTGGCCTCTCCTTTGATCTCTTTCAATCAAACTGTCCCACTTTTTCCCCAGTGCACTGTCTGACATCCGTACTGTCTCCTTGGCCTGAGGCTCTTGTTCCCCTCACCCTAAGACATGGCAGAAACATCTCCTGTCTCTGAGCACGTGAAGCAGATCCTTTCCAATCTGGGTGTAACGGAATGAAAGCAAGTTTCACCTACTGTGGTGCTGCTGTGTCCTCACCGCTAGAAGTAGAATTCTGCACATTACACACACTTGGTCAGTGTGCGGGGGGGGGGGGGGGATGGAAAGGTAGATGAGTCTACATCTTTGTGGGAGACAGGGTTTGTGTGGGTTTAGGGACTTCTTGGTGGAGCTCTTTCTTGGCGGGCATGGGATGAGGAGAGGATGCGTGGGGCCATCCCAATCTCTAGCTCTGCCTGAGCCCCCAGACACCCCAGCACCCCACAGCCTGGTGGGGGTCTTACAGTGCCTTGCCTCTGACTCTGGGACCTGCAAGAGAGCCCTTGGCTGTTCCTCTGCCTCTTTGGGTTCCACAGAGGGCTGAAGCTCGGGAGAGGCAAGGACTCCCCCAACAGGCATGCCCATGCCAGAGCAATGACCAGCAACTCACCCCTGCTCCCAGCCCCTCCCTGTCCCTGAGAAGGGTTCAGGGATCACCTCTTTGAGTGGCACTGTGGTCCCTGGTTGGCTCAGGGTGCCCCAGGGTGGCAGTGGAGTTTAGAGATTAGAGACACTTGTGGTTCTCAAGGTTGGGGAGAAGTGGGGTTCCTGGGTTTGCCTGCTGATGAGCAGGCTTCTTCCAGGTCCCATCCTGGGCTTGGCTCTCAGCTTTGGGGAGCATATGCAGCGGTCATGGCAGGGGTGGGACAAGTCTGTTGTGACCACAGCCAGGTAGAGGCAGTGCTAGGTCTGTTGCTTAAATTGTTCAGCATCCATAGGGAACTGGGCCAGGATGAATGGTGGTTGGTGCTCAAGTGGCCTGAGCGAGGCTTGTCTCTGGAGCAGCCTCTTCTTATCACAGAGCTGTGATACTGCTCTGTGGAGGAACTTTAAGAAGAGGAGCAGCCCTAGAACTTCATCACTGAAAGTCAAGAAGACAGACCAGAACCCTGTTTTGGGAGACCCCTCATCAGGTAAGGGGCCCACATGGACCCCTCCTGCCTGGCCCAGCTCCCAGAGCTGCAGGAAAAGCCTGCCCTGGGCCTTGTTTATTTTTGGAGCATTTTAACTGGTTTGGTGAGGAAGTGAGGCTTGTTAAAGGGATTTAACTGTGGGTCACCGACAGTTTGAGGGGCTTAGGAGGAAAGAAAGAGAAGGCCTTTTTTCCTTCGTTCTCCCCAGAGCAGGGGCCCCTTACTCACAAAGGACCGGCCCCAGAGCAGGACCTCAATGCCAGCCCAGCTGGAGGGAGCCCTTAACAGGGAAAAGCTTAAGTCATTTATGGGAACTGAAGAGGGTTTTTTTTAGCAGCTGAAAAGAAAGGCCTCCCAGAGCCAGAGGGCCAAGGGGTTGTGCAGGAGGGATTTCCTGGAGGCTGTTCTGCAGCAGCCCTGGTGCAGGGCTCACTGCTCCAGCTCGGGTCTGGTGGTCTGGGGTAATTCAGACTTTGCTAGCTATCGAACCAAAGGATGCCTACAGTGGGTGACATTGCTAGGAGATGGGCCACTGTGGAGAGTCTCATGGGGACCCAGGAACGTGGCCTGAAGGCCCAAGGGGCAGTGCAGACAAGCTCCTGTGGCTCAGCTTGGGGCCTGCTGGTCAGGCACAGGAGATGCCATCTCTGTCCACTTCCTCTGCAAGAGGCAAGCTCCTCTCCATCCTGAGCATCTTCTGTCTGTCTTCCTGTAGGGTCCTGCAATGCGGTGACCCAGGGGAGGTTGACATCCTTCCCCTCAGGGGACTTGGTGTGTCACCCTCAGCAGCCCTGCCAGTGGCTTCCCCGAGTCTCCTGCTCCAGGAGTCCAAAGCTGCCCTTTGCCCAGGGTAGGAGGAGGTCATGGACTCAGATCTCAGCCTTGTTGGGGAGTTTTATGATCATGGGAAGCAGCCAAAATGGCGATGGGGGGGTCCATCATCTCCTGCAACCAGATAAAATAGAAACAACTAAATAAAGCACCCTTGCTGCTCACGGGAAAAATTATGCTTGTCAATTATGATTTATGAGCGATTGCCAAACGGGGAGGTGGGCCTGCCTGTCTCGGAGGCTGCCTTCTGCCTCCCACAGTGGGGTGGGTGAGGCTGGGGGTGGCGGGCTTTTCTGGGAGAAGGTGGATTCTTTATACCACAGGCTATTAACCCTTTATCGCCTGCTGCTGGAGGTTCAGGACCAACTTGCTAGAAGGGAGGGCAGTGACCTGTGCCCCCAATTTGGCACTGAGGTGGAGAGGGCATACGGGCAGCAGCCACTGGCGAGATGCCCACTCCAGGCCCTGGCTCGGGTCCCAGCGTGAGCTCGGGACACTGGTGGGTAAGCTCTCGATCCCCCTCTGCCCTATAAAAATCCCTGGCAGAGCCGCCTGCCCATGCCAGCGCTGCCTCCCGCATCCTCCTGGGTTCCCCATGGAGGGGCACCAATTTGTCCTGGCTTGCGACTGCCCAGGCCAGATGGTGGGTACTTCAAGGCCACAAAGTCCTCTGACCTTTGAACAGTTGCTGCTGACTTTCAATAATGAAAGGGCCTCTTTTGAATAAGTACAAATGAGATGTTATATTTCCATACATTTTATTTCCAGCCTCATCTGCGAATCTAATATTGACCCGGAGTTATCTGTGATGGGGAAGTTATTAATTCTGACAGATATAAGGGAGAAGCTAATATTCGCCTTTTACAAACACCTAATATTAATCTCGGCGCTGTAAACGAGTGCGGCACGCCGGCATGGGGGAGATGACACCAGCTCGGAATTTGATAATGAAAAATGGGGAAGTTTAATTTCAGGGAATGGATAAAAACGTTTGCCCGCTGTGAGGTAAGCAGCCCTGGAGGCCCTGGGTGGCAGGAGTCCCGAAGGACAGGGCCGAGCTCTAGGAGGTGACCGCAGGCCTGAGGTCCCAGGTGCCTGAGAGTGGCTAAGCTGCGCCTGGAGCCTGCTGGCACTGCCCACCTTCACTGAGCCTTTGGGAGCTGCCTCCAGAGAGGTCCCACAGTGCCCGCTTGGTCTGAGTTCCCAGAAGGGGCTGCCGATTGTCCTGTGGGCTCTGCAGGCTCAGAGCTCCCTCCAACCCGGAGAACTGTGTGTGGCTCAGGCACCTGCAGCCTCGAAGTCCTGCATCTGTAGCTGGAGGGCTGACACCCTGCAGCTGTGGCCTGAACAGGGATTCTTCTTCACACTCCTGGTGGACAGTGCGGGCAGGAACATGGTGGAGGAGAACCCAGAGCGTTTCTGTAACTTGGGGAGCTCGGGGTCCTAAGTCTCTATCCCCCTACCTCCCAACCCACTTTGTTTTGAGCTTAGTTCAGGTCTTTCATGATTTTGCTTCCTGGTTCTTCTTGATTTCTTCTGTTCATTGAATTACTGAGTGAAGCCCTCTTTCATAAGTTCTACGTTGTTAGGGACTGAATTGTATCCCTAAAATTCAGGCCAGTGCCACATTTGGAAATAAGGTCACTGCAGAAGTCATTAGTTAGGATGAAGCCATAGTGGAGTGGTGTGGGTCTCTAACCCAGTGATGACTGGTATCCTTATAATGGGGAACATTTGGATATAGGTGCACACCTGTGGAGGCAGGAAGTGGGGTGTAAATGAAGACCGAGATAGATCAACGCTTTCACAAGTCAAGGTGTGTGGAAGACACCAGCAAGGCTCTGGAAGTCAGGAGAGGTTGGGGAAGGCTCTCTCCACAGCCGTCAGGAACAGCTGGCCCTGCTGACACCTGCCCTTGTACTTCTAACATTCAGAATTGTGAGACAGAAGAAGCCTGTTAGCCAGGTGTGGTGGTGCATGTCTGTAATCCAATACTACGGGAGGTCGAGGCAGGAAGATTGCAAGTTCAAGACCTACTGGGGCAACTTAGTGAGATTCTCTTTCAGAATTAAAGAAAGGAAAAAAGGAGAATAAAAGGAAGGAAGGAAGTAGGAAGAAAGGGAGGAAGAAGGGAAGGAGGGAAGAAAGCAGGGCAGGCTGAGAATGTAGCTCAGTACAGAGGTCTGGGTTCAGTCTCTAGTACAAAGTCTTTGTTGCTGAAGCCACTTGCCTGTGTACTTTGCACAACAACCCAAGCAGATCCATCTTTATACTTTTTCTTTGTGACCTGGTCATCGTGTGTGCCTATGTGGAGTTGACTGACTGTTATTGTAAACTCTATGAGGCGGGGACCGTGTCTGTAAGTGACCCGTGCACCCTGCTGCATTCCCAATTCCTGGCACAGCTCTTGGCACCCTGTGTGTTCTCTAAGAGTAGCTGTGGGATAAATAGCCAAATACTTGGTCTCCTGTTTGCACAGGACAACACTTCTGAGGGTTGGGTGGTGGATGGGGCCTGTGTCAACACCTACTCAGTGCGGCTGGATGGAGTACCATCTTTATCTCCTGTGGGCCTGTGGGGGTTGCAGGTTTGGTGAAGTGGGCACTTTCTCAGGGGTCGGGCAACGCAGAGAGGAACCTCAAAGCAGCCCTCTGCTTGGGCAGAGAGGGAGTTCAGGATCAGGGTCATGGCTTCAGATGGCTCCTACTTGGGTCACCTGCTCAGGTTCCTGGTAGGAAGGAGCAAATGGTCCCTTTGCCCACTGAGAAGGACTTTCTTAGCCCCTGGCTACTGAGCCCCAGGACCTGCTGCAGGGCTCAGTTCCCGTTCCTCAGGAGGCATCAGCATCTCTATGACCTGGGGCTGACCCCCAAGTTCTGGGGTTTGCACCAAAGGCGAGATGGAGCTTAGGTCAAACAGCAGATAGATATCTGGTGCCTTTGAGTCACCACCAGAAATGGGAGGTGATCGTTGAGTCTACCTCTGAGCCAAGGTGGCAGGAGAGGGAACCGAGGCCCAGAAAGGGAGAGTGACCTATCCAAGACCACACAGTGGCGTAAGGGTCAGAGCCTGGAGAGGCCTATTCCTTGCCTGGGGCTTAGAGGTCCAACTGTCTTCTGGAAAGGAGGGGTTGAGAAAATGCTGGGATTGACAGGGAGCCAGGCATTTTCCTTCTTTTTCTCTTTCTTTCTCCTCCACCAAAACCTGAGTGTGAAGTGTTCGCTTTCCAAAAGCCTTTGAAGGAATTCAAGGAGCTGTTGCTCCTCCTACCACCTCCTGTCTCCTCCCTAGAGCTTCCTGGTGCTGCCCTCCTGTCGCATGCGGCCCCTCCAACCTCACACTGACACCAGTGCCTTCGATGCCTGCACACATGCTGAATCGCTGGGCCCCTGCACAACCCATGTACGTGTGCCTAGACATAGCCACACATGTTCACCAGTGCACGTCAACACCACACATGCATACACACACACAGGTTGATGAGCTGACCCCTGAACCCCCACATCCTGAGCAGAGCCTGATGACCAAGAGTCAAGGTCTCTGAAGACCCTGAGGTTCAGGGAAACCCACACCCAGTGGTCTTTCTCTTCCAACTCTCCTGGTCATGTTGGCAGCTTGCAGGTGGCCATGCCGTCCCTTCCTGTCTTCTGCGTGTGGCACAATAAAGGTGACAGGGGAAGACTAATGTACCTGGTGGCTTTGGTCTACTCTGGTCAAGTTCCTCGGTGCCCAGGATCCAGTATGTCCATTGAGCAGGGCTCTTGGCTGGTCTTACCCAGAGAGCTCGTCCTGTGCTGGCTGGAGCCAGGCAGTCGCTTGTCGGCAGCCCAGTGGGCACGATACGGGGGCAGCCTGCCCTGTCTCTGGGGGACAATTGTGGTGGCTTTTCCTGGGGGACTTTTCTTCAGGGGGAGAGTCTTAAATGATGACTTGATGGCCTCTCACCCGACCTCATGAGCTGAGGATGAGTTTATTGTCAGAAAGATGACTAAGAAATCCCCAACAGATCGTATCATCAGCATTATGATCGGAGAAACAACACCTACAAAATCTATTATTCATTAAGTGTAACCAATATATAATTTAAAACAGTGGGTTTTGTCAAATAATGTTAGGTCAGCATAATTTTCTGCCTATTACTAATATCTATAACATCTTTGCCTTAGTCAGCTCTATTTAAATATGCAATCATTTACAGCTTTTGAGAATATTTCTGTGCATTTCCAATTTCCAATATTCAACTACGACAAATTTTATGCTGACATCAATAGCAAACTATTAAAGACAGTATTTCATTATTGGTTTTTCATCCCAAAAGTTATTTACAATTATATACTAAGCACTAATATTAAAGGAAACCATTTAAATGAGGTGCTATCTACTTTAACAATATGTCTGTCACAGAATGAGATTGTGTTTAAAGATTTTATCAAGAAATGGTTGTTTGCTGAGGTTATGTTTTGTCCATGAAATATGCATTTCATATCTCTTTCATTTCATTAACATAATTTAATTTGTGCTTTGCATTTTGTGCATAATACATATTTGATTTACAAAACAAATATTTCCATTAGAAAATGAATTTCATGCAGGCAAAAAAGCAGAACCAAATGATGTATTGAAGGAAAATAAGAAGAAATGAAATGCATTTTCTCAGTCTATTAAAAAATCTATGGCATTGACAGAAAGTGCACTTAGTGCTACATTTAAAAAATAGCACATATGTCAATGTATTAACAAATAGAATTGGAAATACAAATATTTCCCTATATCAAGCCAAGAATCTCTTTATTTTAATTGAGTTGATTTAAAAGCCCAACTACAATTTAATTTTTATTTCATGATGTGGTGCCGGGGCTGATGCCGTTGAAGCCGTGTGGGGTTGGCGGTTGATGGAAGAAGATAGTTGACCTTAAAAATGGCTTTTATTGACAATGGAGAGACATGGTTGAATGGGAAGCAAATGGGAAGCCAGCCCTTTGTGATCCTGCGAGCTGGGAGGGGACAGCGAGCTGCAGGCTCTGAGCAGCTCCTTGTTCTGTGACTCCTGTGCTGTGTTCCCCCGGCCCTGCTCAGCCCCAGTCTGGAGCTGTCGGGCTCCTCGGGGTCTCAGGAAGATGGGAGTGTGAGCCCACTGGACCCCAAGTGAAACAGAGGCCCTGGAGTCAGGGATATGTAGTATATCAGGGCCAGGCATCTGAAGGTCTTGCTTTAGGGAGCCATGGGAGACCCTGCTTTCCTCCTAGCCCACAGGGAGTCCTTCTCCTGCATGGATGGTGGCCCAGTATGTTGGGGACCAGCGTATCCTCTGGTCAGTGCCCTTACAACATCACTGACAAGTGACATGTCGGGCCCACAGTGAGGGACTAGGGGTGTTAGAGAAGGTGCCCAAGACTTCCCTCCTGGGTCTGGGGAAGGAGGGCAGGACCCCACCCACCAGCCCTGGACTACCTCCTCCACTCCTTGCATCCCCACCCTACAGGCCTGGCCTCTGCTCATCTTAGGGGAACAACAAGTGATGATCCTTTAGGAGAGCTGCAGGGTAGGGGCCTGCAGCCCAGCACCTCAGCTTCCCATAGGGAAACCGAGGCACAGAGAGGACGACATTGCACAGTATGTCTGGCCGGGCTGTCAGCACTGTCTGCTGCATCTCTGCTCCAGTTCCTTGATCTGACAGCCTCACTTCACCCCAGTCACAGCCCAGTCTTACTCATGTTCTCCAGCCTTAGGTCTCACGGAACAAAGAAGCAGCCCTGGCCTAACAGTCTCAGATATGTGCCACACACAGGGTAGAGGAATCTCAGGACAGGCTCAGTCTCTCCGTCTCCCTCTCCCTCTCCTTCTCCATCTCCATCTCCCTCTCCCTGCCCCCTCTCCTGGGGATTGAACCCAAGACCTTCACACTGAGC
Source organism: Cavia porcellus (assembly GCF_034190915.1). NCBI lineage: Eukaryota > Metazoa > Chordata > Mammalia > Rodentia > Caviidae > Cavia > Cavia porcellus. The sequence goes on along the minus strand of NW_026947490.1, from coordinate 41,766,632 downwards.
TACACCCAAGTCCCTTCTTTTTCCTTTTTTTCAATTTTGAGACAGGTTTTCACTAAGTTGCTTGAACTTTTGATCTTTCTGCCTCAACCTCCCAGAGTGTGGGAATTACAGGCCTACCCTACCATGCCCAGCTCAGGCTCAATCTCTTTAGACAAGATCCCTTTCAAAGCAAGTTGAGGGCCGGTCTTGTAGACTTCTTTGCAAGGGCAGCCTAGGGCTTGGGAGACCCCCTGCTGTCGTGCGAGCCTGCAGACTCCTATAGCAGTTGTGATGCGTATAGAGTTGCACGGGCTGTGCACTGAACCACAGTGTGGGTGCCATTCATGTGGATAAACATGCGAAGGGGTCCCCAGGAACTACCCTGCATGGCAGTCCTGGCTCTGAGCCAAGACGTTCAACTAGAAGGTCACAGGATACATCCGTGGTCACAGGACATCATGGGATGTCACAGGCAAGGCTGTGGGCAGTGATGGGGTGCTCTCCTGTGCTCCCACCCCCACCTGGTTGGTAGGTGGAAAAATCTCTGAAACCCCAAGGATCCCAAAAAGACTCAAGTTGCCTTGAGAAAGAAGAAACCAGCATAGAAAGCTAGGTGTCCATAGAGACAGGAAAGAGAAGTATGGAGGGCCAGTCTGGGCCCCAGCCAGGGGGACAGGATAAGATAGGCTCTGCTGGCATCGGTTCTGGGTACCAAGAGTCCAGAACTCCCTCTGATGTCACTCTTGGGCTCCTGACCCCAGCCTGCATCTGTGCTTGGGGTGGGGGAGAGGAAGAACTGGGGAGGTCTCCCTGGTCTTTGCTGTGCTGGCCACTGAGCTGTGGGAGGCATCCCAGTACAAGATTGGCCCTTCTTCTTCTGGTCCTGCCCAGCACACATCACCATTGTACCTTCCTTTATCGGTGTGGGCTTTCTCGCCCAGAAGATCTCAGTGGTGGCCTCTTCATGGGAGGACAGAGCTTCGAGGAGGACTTTGGGGCCAGCCAAGGGCCGTGCATGGAGATGGCTGTGGGGACAGAGCCAGGTGTTCAGCTCCCAGTGTCCCTAGCAGTGTGGAGACGAGGATGTGCCAAGGCAGGAAGGCAGTTCCCTTCCAGCTGGACTATTGGAAAAGACAGCCCAGGGAGGGCAGTTGTGTCAGAGCAGAAGCTCAGCTTTCTGGCTGCAGCAGATCCAAGAGGGCAGGGCAGCAACCCTGACTTCTTCAGGGACCTGGGGCTGCAGAGGCCAGACAGGATCCCTACCTGGGAGGCCAGGGAACAAGTCCCAGAGAGCGTACAAAGAGCGTCCGGGGCAAGGACAGGTCCTGATACCAGGCCTCTCCCAGGGGACATCTGTGGCTAGCCCGGTGTCCCCATCCTGTGGCCTAACGCAGCTCCATGGCCCTCTTCTACATGCCCCTTGTGTACTGTGGTGCTCGTGTCATTCCACAGAACAGACCGTGCTCACAGCCAAGGCCGGCAGCCTCTGTCCCTCCTTCCCCGCCCGATTCCAGCTCCCTGAGGATCCGCTTCCTGTTCTTTTAGGTTCTAATTGCCCTTGCTGTTTTTGGTCACTGTTTTCATTTTATTTTGTAAATGTACCATTACTAATTTATGCCAAATTTCTTGCTAGAAGAGTAAACTCCTAACACGACTGTCAACGCATGAGACCATCTTCCTTTTCCATTTTTTTTTTTCCTCATGAGGATGTCCATCTCGTGTGTCCCCTAGCACTGGGGTCTGTTGGTTGTTCCCTGAAATGAAGGCTCAGCCGCTTATTCTTATCGCGATGGCAGCCTTTGCTTTCCACGCTCTCCCTGGTGTGTCCTAGGAAGCCGTGTAAAGATGGCATTTGCCCTCATTTTGGTGATGCACACCCTGCGGTGGCTTTCTGAGAAAAGGCACCCAGACTTTGCATGTTCGAAATGTCATTTATTCACTCTTCCTCTTGAACAACTTTTGGGATGGATCTGAAATTCTAGGTTGAGATTATTTTCTCTCCCAACATAGCAGGCATGTCCCATGGTTCTGTGAATCCCAGAATGGATCTATTTATTTATTTATTTATTTTTTGTGGTACTGGTGATTGAATCCAGGGGTACCCTACTCCTGAGCTATGTCCCCCAGCCCTTGTTAACATTTTAAAAAGACAAGATCATGCTGAGTTACCCAAGTGGGTCTTGAACTAGAAATCCTGCTACCTCCATCTCCCTAGGTGCTGAGATTTGGGGTGGCTTTTAAGAAGCCAGATGCCTATCCTACTGTTTTAAATGTGGTCTGTTTTGTGCTCTGAAAGCTTTAAGGTCCTCTCTTTATGTCTGCCCCTCTGAAATCACACAACAGTGGTTTCTGGTTTTGTTCTTGTTTTTTTCTATCAGGAGACTCAAGTCACTTAACTCTGGGGTATTTTCTTGAGTTATTTTCTCCAAGTGTTCTGTCTGGACTTTTCTCAGTAGCATTGTTCTGGAACTCTTCTTGGCCCTCTATTTCACCTTCTAAACCTCCTGTCTAGTTGCGGCTTCTATCTTACCAATTTTCTCCTATTTTTTCACTTTGTGTTCTTGACTTCCAACCCGTATTAATATTCTGAAAAATTCTTCTCTCATATTTGTAATTTTTAAAGCCATCTCGCTTTTTGTTTTTCTCCCCTTCCTCCCTCCCTTCCTTCCTTCCTTCCTTCCTTCCTTCCTTCCTTCCTTCCTTCCTTCCTTCCTTCTTCCCTCCCTCTACCTCTCTCTGTTCTCCTCCCCCATTTTCTTTCCTTTTTGGCTAGTGTTCTTTTTGCTTGTGCAGTTCCTGCCCCATGGAATCATGTCCTTTGTGTTTTCTCTTATTCCTCTGGGCATTCATGGTAACTCCTTAGGGCTCGAGCACTGACTCTGGCTCTCAGAAGTCCCTCTTTTGGCCTCTATCTCACCACTGGAGACTTTCCTCAGCACAGTGGCCCTCGGCTGTCTCTGAGTATCATGAGATGAGGGACTAGAGACCTTAGCCAGGAGATGTGTGGGCAGGACTCGACAGAGCAGGCAGCTAGACATGGTTGGAGTGGCAAAGACAGCAGGGAGGAAAGGCTGCAGCAGAGTGCTCTCAGCACCCTGAGTTTGCAGCCTCACAGCTTCCCCTGGAAGGCGCCTCAAACCTCTCACTGGTGTGTCACACCACAGTCACGTGGATCTGGGGTCAACACACACACGCCCATGCCAACCCTATTAGACCCTATCCAGCCCTTTTGTGCCTCATTCATATGCATTTGCTCTGTGGTCCTGACCTCCCTCATGTGCTTTGGGCACCATGACAGCCAACATCATGTAAATTCTAACACTCCCATGGTGAGGGTGGAGTCCTCTGCTGGTAGAAAAACCCCATTAACAACAACCCTCAACCACTCCTTCCAGTTCTAGGAAAAGCAGAAGGGAAGCCAACCCCACACCTCACTGCAGGTGCCACCTCTGGGGCTGCCACTCTTCCTTCTTGAGAAATATCCTGCCCTTAATAAAGTGCTATCACACTGTGCTTGTTTCTTAATAAACTGGCCAGTTGAACCTGCAACTTTTGGCTTTGAGGTTCTTTGTAGAATCTTCTTACAAGTCTTCTCAAGGAGGATCTAAGAAGAGAGACATCTTACACAATGCAGAGACGATGCAGATTAGGTGGCCAGCTGGCCTTGCTGGGAGTGACTGGTAGGTGCCTGCCTATGTCCTTGGGACTGCCATGTGTGGTCTTTTTCTTGGGCCAGTCATTTTTGCCAGTGAGAAATCCTCTAGTCTCCTGTGGGAGTGGGGATATAGCTTGAGTACAACTGTTAGTTTTGGGGTCCCAGTGGAAGCTGGGCACCCTGGCTCCTTCTGAAGGTTCTCTGTACCTTTCATTTCCCCTGAGAGATGGGCTATTTCTGCTTAACTTCCCCAGGGAATGGGCTCCATTTGCTGGGTGCTGGGAGCGCTCTTCTGGCTACCCAGGCCTGGAAGGTTACTGGAGTTACTGTGGCTCCCACCTCTGCTCCTGACTCCCTCCACATCCCACATTCAGATGTAGCTGATGCCTCCTGAATCCGAGTCCCTCATGGAAGTTGAGTGGATTGCTTCCCTTTATTCTGGTACTGCTTCTCCATCTGCCTTCCTTCAGTCTTAGGCCATGTGAGCTGCTATAACAAGATCCCAGAGACTGGGCAACTGATGAACAACAAAAAGTTTACCTCTCACGGTTCTGGAGACTGGGAAGACAAGATCAGGGTGTTTGCAAAATGGCATATTACTGCTGCACCCTCCAGAAAGGAGGGCGGTTGTCCTTTCATGGAAGAAGAGTGGGACAGCAAAGAAGGCTGTAGCCAGTCCTCTCCAGGCCTTTGACAAGCACTGATCTCCTCCTGGGGCAGGGCCTCACCTCACCTCACAGTAGGACCATGGTGGGGATGGAGCATCCACAGGTGAATTTTGGAGGGGCCACATTCAACCTGCAGCACCATTGCTCAGACTTGCATGCAAGTCTCTCCTTTGCAGTCTCGCCCTTCCCATTCTACCTTCTGGACTTGGACTTGTGGTCCTCTTATGGTCAGTGAGTGGGTCTGGCAGGAAAATAGAGAGCTAGGGAAATGGTGCATCTTCCAGATGACACTGAAAACCACAGCTGCTGAGCAGCTCTGTTGACGGTGTTTCCATCCCTTGGACTCAGTTTCCCTCATGAAGAAGAGGAGGTGCAGGTGGAGAGGACTTCTCAAGAGCGACGTGTTCTTACAGTGTCTCCAGGTGCTGCTGCATCTGCAGACATCTTCACTGACTCCGCAGAAGGAACGGACACCGGTCTGCTGCTTCATCCAGGGGACCTGTGGGACCAGCTGGCTCCCTCTGTCCCTGGCACACTTGGGACACCAGACCCAGCATCTGGAAAGGCCCCCACCCTGAGGCTTTAGGTCATTCTCTCCTCACAGCCCAGCTTCTAAGGGAGCAGGTCTTCAAGTTAGGATCCCATATCCCTATGGCATCAGGGCCGGCAAGGAAATGACATGACCAAGGGGAGTGGTGGCGGTCTGTTGTCACAGACACGCATATCAAAAGCTTGTAGTGAGTCTGAGCTGCCTTAAAAATCCTTGTTTGACAGGCTGGGGGCCTTGCTCACTTGTCAGTGTTTGCCTGGCATGCATGAGGCCCTGGGTTCCATCTCCAGCAATGCAGAAAGAAATAATTACGTCCACTGGCTGTGTGTCTTACCTTAAACATCACACGGATAGAAAAGTTGGGGCCTAATGAGTCTGACAGGTTAAAAGACAATCACTACTGAAAGGGTATTTTGTTACTCATAGTTCCCAACATGGGTGTGGCGCATGTGCAGGTCGCACCAGGGTCACCAGGCAGGTCATGAGACCCAGGGAGTGATAGGTGAGCAGGGGCCTTGGATGTGGTTCCTGAGGGAAGGAACCCGTGAGGCGGGCAAACAGGTTTGGAATTTCTGCGTGGATCATTTCAGCAGCTGTGGGACAGTTAGGACAGATGGACAGTGGCTCAGAGTGTGACATGATAGTGAGCATGTGGGTTCTGGGCAGGTGGTCTTCTCTGTGGGGCCTGGTAGCCCTGGAAAGGGCCGTGCATCCTGGGTCAGCAAGACTCCAGATGCCGAAGCCTTCGGGCCACAGAAACCAAAAGGTCTTGGGCTTGGTGGTGCAGGCCGGTTATTCCAGGACTCTGGGAGGCTGAGGCAAGAGGAGGACAAGTTCAGGCTCAGCCGGGGCAACTTAATGACTTAGTGAGACTGTCTCAAAATACAAAAGTAAAAAGTTAGGGAGTGATGGCTGGGGAGGCAGCTCAGTGCGAAGGCCCTGGGGCAGGAAGGTTTGTGGTTCATGAAGGCCCAGTGCCCAGGCTGAGCAGGAGAGCAGGTTCTGCCCAGGAAATCCTAAATGGAGGCTGAAGAGGGCCCAGGCTGCAGTGGGGGCCAAAAGGTGCCCAGGGGAGGACTGTGAGTCAGCTTGAGAGAGAATCAGGAATTTTGAGGTACACGTGGCTATAAAAAGGGAGCGCTCTGCTAAAGGGGGATGGTAACCATCCTGAGCTGTGTGGTGGGGAAGCTCTGGCCAGCAAGCAATAGGGAATGTTTCCTTTTCCTCATCTCCTCCTCTCTTCCACCTCCTTCCTCCTCCTTTTCCTCTTTGGAATCTCTCAACCAGGTTCCAGTTTTGGGCATTGTCTCTAAGGAGCACACAACAGCCTCCCACCTGCAACCCCTAGTACAAGGTAATCCAGTAAACAAGTCCCCTAGACCCTGCGATGTCCTTGGTGGTGGGGTCCTGGAGACAGGGCCCTGGGATTCTTGTTATGCTGGGGAGGGGGGTGAGTCCTGCCTGTGGTTACTGCAGCCTGGCGGGTCAGGAAGCCAGCGTAGCCTCGCCCAGGGGAGGGGTCCCCTCAAGTGCTACCGAATGGCGGGAAAATAAAAGCCATGATTTAGAGGCAGCCTGCACTCCGCGGGCTTCCTTAGCCAAAGACGCTCTGCTAATGAAGCTCAAGCAGATTCATGGCCGTGTGTGAAGTCGAAGGAGTCCTCACTCCGCAGAGACGAGCGGCATAAATCTTTGTTTTTAATGTCTAATGATATGTAAAATATTTAAATTTGCAACTCAGAATTATTAAGCTGCCAAGGTTTTTTTGCCTATTAAAGTGTATTCTTGCTTGAGAATTTATGGGGCACCCTGTGGCCGCCGGCAGCCACCGTTTGGGGATAGGAGGTATAGATTTGTGGTCTCCTACTGTAAAAAACTTCAGGATCGTCTGACCCTGTACACTGAAAATTCATGTCTCTCACCCGGGGACAAATGCATTCTTTGTAAAGGCGGCCCATGGCCAGCCTTGGGCTCATGTTAGTTTATTGTCACTGGTTGATAACGTTTAATGGAAAAGATACAAGAGTGCCAAAGAATTTTAATTATTTTTGTGATAAAGTTATATGTTCGGCCTTGAAAAAGTAGAGATAATGCAGGGATTCATTATTATTCCCAGTGTGTTTAAACAGACGACACAGAATGCAAACAAAAGCAGATGAAATTTGAAAAGTATTATCAATATTGCAGATAGCAGATGCCCTTTCGAATCAGAACAAGCATATCTTCTATAGCAACTTTATGGTTGAGTAGTTTATTCATTTCTATTAGAAGGTTGTACGTTTCTAAAATATGTAGATGGTATCTAGAAAAACCAACCAACCAGATGGGTCATTCTGCTTGTTTTCCTAAATTTATTATTTCACTTTTGCAGGGCCGATCTGAGGGGCATTAACATGGGAGTGGAGTCTTATTGTGTCAAATTCTATCTCGTACATGACCTTTGGCGGGCTTCATGCTGGCAACAAGAAGAAATCAGAACGAGGTGTCTGGACCATGGCAGGGCTTGCCTCTGCCTTTGTGTGGTTTGTAGTGGGGAGACTGCCAACCAGGGGCTGCCTCCCTGTAAGTAAACTTGCTGTAATCTCTGGGCTCCCTTTAGTCTCCCCAGTAAAGCAAAACAAAGCATAGGAGCACATTCAAGCAATGCACATCATCTTCCCCACTTTGGGGGACAGCGTTCTCAGGCGCTGGGGATCAGAGCTGATTTGGGGTTTGCCTCCATGCATAAAGAAGAACCTGGGTGGGCAGTGACTTCCTGTGTGAAGCTGTCACTTTGAACCTTAGTGGTATAAATAAAAAAGTAAAATGCATCTGACTTCTTCCCAGGGCTGTGATTCTCACTGGGCCCTTGCCGGAGGGAGAGATGTTCTGCCCTTGTCCTGTGGCATCAGAGTTGGAGGAGGCGGGGTCATGGGAGGCTTCAGAGTAAGTGCAGCCTGGAGGGGATCCCGGGCTTGGCTGGAACTGAACACAGGGGACCATGTGCAAACTGGAACCATCAGAAAGCTTAGTCTGGCAGCAAGCAGCTCCTTAGAACAGGGGCTCGGCAACGTTGGAACATCTCTCAAAACACACCACAGGCCTGGCCAATAAGGGGAGGCTCTGAGGTCCCAAAGGACCAGGTGGTCCTTTGCTCATGGTGGAATAAAATTAAAGATTAAAAGCAAAAAGAGTTCCAAGAATCTGAATGTTTGGAAACTAGATAACACTTAAAGCAGGGATAAAAAATGAACTTAGGAAGGTTTAGGGTTCAAATGTTCAAATGTGTGGGCTACCAAGAGTCCGTAGAAGGAAATGTGTGCCTTTAAATAGATTTATCAGATATTGGAAAGGCTGACACCTGATGAGCTCAGTGTTCAATTCTGGAAAATAGGAAAAGACCCACGGAACAAACCCAAAGAAACAACCAAGAGTGAGGCGTGGTGGCTCGCAGCTGTAAGCCCAGCACAGTGGGACACTGACACAGAAGGATCACAAGTTTGAGCCCAGTCCCGGTTAACTTAGCAAACCTCTGTCTCCCCCACCAAAAAACCCGATTTTTCCCCTAACGGTTGGGATGTAGCTCAGTGTGAAGGCCCTGGGTTCAACCCCCTAGATCACAAACAGAGAACAAACAAGCACAAAAACAAAAAGAAGAAAGACAAAAGAAGTGAAAACAAGGGAAGACACATGCATAAGTTAGAGAGGGCTAGCAAGGTGCACACAGGTTCGTGAAAAATTTAAAGGTCGAGCAAGGGACATGACACAGTGCAGGCGGGAGGGTACACAGGCCCCGGGAAGCTTCAGGCTGTGGGGCAGGGAAGGGACACCTGAGATTTGCTGGTGCCTAGCTGGATGGTTTGCCTGGGACAGCCTTGTGTCTTGGTCATCCCCGTAGTGACTGAGGGGACACCCTTTTGCCCCTGAGATTCCTGGTCTGCGAAGTACATTAACATTTGTGCTGTCTTACATGGCACCGGGAACTGACCTGCCTACTGAGATGTACTGTTAGTGTAAATTCACACCAGGACTTAGTATGAGAAAGAGGATGCAAAATATCGCATTGATCTTTTTAAAAAATTGCTTAAAAGTTAAATAGTATTTTGAACATACTGGGTTAAGTGAAGTACATTATTACAATGATTTCCACCTCATTTTTTGATGCATCTATAGTACTAGAAAGTTAAAAATTACCACCCCCCACCACATCATGAGTAAAAGAAAAAAACATTACCCTTCTGGCTTGCGTTCTTTTTCTGTGGGTTGTACTGATTTACACGGCCACTCTGGCCATGGGCATGGGCAGGTCACTGGGTGAGTGGTCTTGTTCAAGATAAGATTTGGGCTTAAATCCAGACCCCAACACTAACCTGTCTTTTCAAATTATAACATCAGGGATGTTATAATCCGTGGGTCGGATTTCCCTTCAGAGTGACAGCATCCATCTCATAAGATAAGCGGGAAGCATGCACATACCTGTAATCCAGCATTCTGGGAGCCGAGGCAGGAGGATCACACATTTGAGCCTAGCCTGGGCAATTTAGTGACTTAGGAAAACTGTGTCACTCAGTTGGAAGGCCCTGCATTCAGCCTGTAGTACTGCAAGAGCAAACACAGACAAGCAAACACAAAAGACGCGGTGTCCGTTCAACTTCGGTAACTCACGCGAGGCCCTCAGCGCTGTACACTTGGCGTCCATTCAGTCCCAGCTGCCAGCCATGTGAAGTACTGATGGTAGGATATGCGCCCTCCTACAGTGCTGGGCACTTCTCTGTGATCGCCAGGAGACGGTGCAGTGCACAGACATGTTTCATGGTCTCTGCCACCACACAGTGCTAGAGGAAGAACACGGAGGACCTGACCCCTGGTCCTATACAGGAGCCCTCAGTCGTTCTAACCAGTCCTTCTTCCTTCCCACTGTCCTAGCCCTCCCTCCTCCTCCCATAATTCCTTGCAGCCTACCTAGTTTCAGTAAATTTCATCCCCTCTTGACCCTGATGGAGGTGAGGTGGACCGTTTAGCATCCTGAAGACTCAGAGCTCCCCAACATCAGTCCTTGGACTTGCCTCTGTGTGCTGGGCACACAGAGAGATTCCACCCTTGATGAGTGCTTCTTGAGTCATCAAAATTCTCAATAGGATCGGGTGGTAGATTCCTGTGATCCCAGCACTCAGGGAGGCTGAGGTGCGAGGAGCCCAAGTTCAAGGCCAGTCTGGGCAGCTCGGTGGTTTACTGATGACCTGGGGAATGGGAGGAATGAGGAACACAGAGCACCACTGAGCTCCTGTGGTGGAGTGCTCCTTGAGGCTGTAGGGCTTCACACTGTAGTCCCTCTGTGTCCCGCCAAGTACATCAACACGTGGTTACACAGCCAGAGCCCCTGACTGTCACCGTGGTGAACTGGTACAAATCTTTGGCTTGACCGTACCCGCTCTTTGTTCTCTTGGCCTTGGCCCCAGCCCGAGCCAGTTCTGTACCAGAGAATCCCAGCACCCATAGGTGCTCAGGCTTGGCCCCCGAATCAGGACTGAGGACCTGATGGAGAGCTGGGATCTATGTCATCTTGACGACCACATGGTGAGTCCAGAGAAGCCCCATTTAGCAGGGATTAAAGTGGGGAGGTGCCATCTTCATCAGGGAGCCCTTTCCTTGGCCTGAGTCCCTGGGGTAGGGGGAGCCACATTTTTCTGTGCCTGACTCTTCCCATTCGCCATGGTCAACATCCCCCAAATCACTCCATGGGGCCTGGCTGACCAAAGGGATTTCCTACAAGTGCCAGGAGGTTAAATGTGTTTCTATTTTATAAACTCTGCTCTTCTTGGAAAAATGGAGCTTCTTAAAACCATCCCCTTTGGGAAGAGAGGCCCTGACTCCTCTACAATTATGTGCAGTGATAACGTTAAAAGGCAACATTGTGTCTGTGGGTTCCAGGCAGACATCATTAGGATAATTGTCCCATGTTTAGGTGCCGCTCTTTCTTGGAAGCTCAAAGTACTCTGTGAACATTATCCAATTAATTCTGGAAATAGCTGGGTGAGAGAGGTGCAGACAGGCCTGTCCCGCTATGTTTATGGCTTGGGAACCTCAGCACAAAGAGGTTAAGTGACTGCTCTAAGGTCCCACAGAGTCAGGAACTGAGCCCCATTCAGCGCTCAGGGAGCTGCATCTCACCCGTGTCCCCACTGCAGCCAGTGGTGGCTCCAAAGGGCAGGCGAAAGGCCCAGTTCTTATACAAGTGATAGGAATTTCTCTTCCGGCCCCTAAGTCACAATATCTCTCTGGAACCTTGTTTTTCTTTTTTATCGGTACCGGGGATCGAACTCACGACTGCCTGCTTGCAAGGCAGGTGCTTATGCCGCTGAGCTAAATCCCCAGCCCCCTCTCTGGAACCTTGAATTGCCCTATCTCTACTCCCTGGATGATTGCTGGACCATTTTCCTTCTAGCCCAGATTCCTGCAGACAGTTCTTTGAAGGGAGCAGACTGACTGAATAAACGTTTCCACAGCTAATGACCAGTGACGACTAAGAGAACTAACCACACCAGATAAATTTTAAAGCTTGAAGAACATATTCGCTATGAAGAGTAACATTTTTTTTTTGAGAAACAATCAACAGATCATAATTGTTTAAGTAACTTTCTTGACGGTGTGGTTTCATTCCTTGGCCTCCGTTGAATTCTAAACATGTCAACTCATGAGACTGGTAAGTGGTAAGATCCCCAGAAGTGGATTTGACCTCAAGTTCTATGAAAGAAACAGCTAGTGAGAACTGCAAGGTTTGCTGGGAATATGGATGCTTAGGATAGAAAGTTCTGTTGATGCCTGTGGGAAACCAGAAGCACGTTAAGAATATGGCTGGTGAGGATGGGGGCCTTGTGATGGCCTGTGGGAAACCCAGGGCATTCTGGGAATATGGCTGAGAGTGAAAGGTCCTGCCGATGGCCTTGTGAGCTCCAGAGCTTGCCCATGTTTCGAGTGTTTGTTCCACACCTTCACTAGGAAATTCCTTTCCAGGTGTAGAGGGAATAAGAATGAAGACACAAGCCTCTATGAGGGCTTCTAGAGATGGTTTTTGCACTAAAGCCTAGACCGAGAGTTTCCTTAATGGATGCTGTAGGCCACCAGGAGGGAAGGGCCAGTCCCTTCATTTACCGCCATGTTCTGATGTACAATCTGTAAGGTGTGTCATTCATCAGAAAGTATGGAGCGATGCCAGTGACACTAAATGGACTAGCAAAACACAGAGCTCTGGGAGGTTCTATTCTCCTGGCCTTGCTGTCTTGGGAGGAACCACATGGGTAGAAGTGTTTTTTGTCTGGTGAATGCCAGGGAAGGAGGAGCCCACAAAATGTGACTGGAAAGGGCCAGTAGGATGGGGATTGGTAGGGGCTGGTGATAGAGGAAGACACGTAAGGGCCACCTGAGCACCTGGGGTACTGCCTGTGAGGGTGTGTGGGCACATGCATGTATGAGAGAGTGTGTGTGTGTGTGTGTGTGTGTGTGTGTAAGGAGGAACGGAAGGCTTTTCTGGGGACCCAAAATAATGACTGTCCTGTGTGAAGGCACAGGGAGAGACAATGAAAAAGGGCCGAGCAGTATTAGTGACAAATGAAAGGGAATCTAATGTCCAGTATATCCCTCCTCCTTTCCTGTAATAATCAACAAAATTAAGGCCATCTAGATGGCATGGCGGGGCACAGAGGAGTTACTGAAAGCTGCAGAGGCTCAGAGCGCTGTGGAGGAGGGGTCCCTCTGAGCCTCAGGGCTCTCTGACATTTGCCCCAGGCCCGTCCTAGTTAGAGTGAGAGGGAGGCACCAGGAAAGCTGCTGGTGTGGCCTCTGGGAAGTCAGATGGGCCAAGGGCCTCCAGTGTCCCTGACACTGTCCATTGGAGTCCCCTCTTCAGCCCATGTCCTCACTGTCACCTTCTCACTGCTTGGCTTACTCATTTTAGGTCACCCCCAGGGTGCAATGAGACAGTACAGGTGTCTCTGCCTTGTTATCAGACCCCCCCCCCCCGCCATTTTCAAGATTTCAAGCCTGGAAATCTCAGGCTCAACCTCACCTCTGACAGGGCGCAGGGCTTCCCCACTGCTCCCTCAGGAGGAGGCCTGGGATCCTTATGAACCCCATGAGCAGGGAGCCTCTGAAAGGGAAGCAGAACTACTGAGCCAGTCCCCACTGGCTGCCTTCCTATCTGGGAGAAATAGGTGGCTGGGCTCCTCTCTCCTGCCCTGTGATTATACACTAGATTTAAAGTCTCTGATATCCACAAATCTACATCAAAATATATTCTGTAGCCGTAGGGAATGTCTCAGAATTGTTAACCTTCTCCCCAGGTACTAGAGGTAACACACTGTGAGATTAGATGTATATTTTCTTCAAGATACACCACCCATTGAGGGGTTCATATTTACATCTTTTGTTGATATTTTTTATAGATTAAAAGCGCCTCTTTGCTAGGTGATAATTCTGCTAAGTACTGTAATTTGCTGCCATTAATATTTGTCTGAATCCTAGTTTGCAAAATATATTTGAAACCACGTTAGAAAGTCGCATAATTGCTTCTTTGTGAGCTGGGGAAATGAGTAGTTTCTTTACCCAGCCTTTATCCTGTTAACCTCGGAGGGAAGGGGTGTTCACTGGAGTCCCCCAAACGTGGAGCCGGGAATTCCAGAGCCATGTGGGGGCAGTGGCACTGCCTGCCTGGGCCCCGCTGCTGGCAGCTGCTCTGTCCCTGGTCCTTGCGGGAGGAGGGTGGCAGGAGCATGTCACACCTGAGCCTCTCCCTGAGCCCAGGCATCCCTGGAAAATGGAGGCACCCTCTCCAGACTCGACTGTCCCAAGGTAACATGCTTGTCACCAAAGGCGCTGAACATGCAGGGAATGTAGAAATGAAAAGCTGGTGGCTCAGCCAGGACTCACCTGTTGGAAATGGGGCAGAGGAAGCTGAGCAGGAGGGACAGGTCAGGACTGGACAGGACTTACCGGGCAGGGTGTCTCCTTTATCAACTTGAGGGGAGGGGAGCTCCGGGGTGCAGGGTGAGGTCTCAGGTGACCAGCACCTGCCATCCGAGCCTCTGCCTTCCAAAGTAGCTGTGTGCCCAACACTACACAAGTCCTCTGTCCAGGTCTCCCACACCAGAGCAGAGGGAGCACCTCTGTTATGAGTAAGTGGCCACTATGTTGGATTCCTGGCTGGGGGCTTACACTGCTGGCCACAGCCACATCCTTGCTAGCTACTAGGATTGTCCTTCAGAGTCTGCACCATGGAGAGTGGGTGCCCATCAGCTACCAGGTGCCACAAAAGTTCTTTGAACTCTTCTCTTATACTCCAAGATAGTGGCCACCAGGGGCACTGCTAACAGAAAGGGCATTTGCCTTCTGTGGATTTGGAATCTTCCTTGTCTGACTTCTCCAGCAGCTGCTCCCGAGGGTGAGACCGAGCTCACAGAGTGGCCTGAGCTCTCATCTGCCTAGCAGCTGCACAACCAGGCTCAGTGTACTCCTGTGTGAAAGGGGACAGGGGTGGCCCGGCCCTCCCAGGGTGCTTGTTGTGAGAATTAAGGGAGTGGAGACCCAGACAGCATGGTACTTCAAGATGATAGCACTTGGTAAAGATTATTTGATATTATGTGGGTATGAAATGTGATAGAAAAAAATGGTGCATGTTTAAATTTTTAAAAATCACATTACAGTAAAAGGCACTTTGCCACTAATCACCCTGAAAAGACTCCCCTTTTCTTCAAATGCACTAGTCCCATCTTGCCTGAACTTGTCTGAAACAGTTCTGGAGGTCCTCTTTCGTGAGTGTCTTTAGTTGAGCTCTCCTGGAGGCCTTGATATCCTGAATTGATGCCAAACATTTATCATTCATGGTCATTTTGACTGTGGGGAAGAGTCAAAAATTGCAGGGTTCCAGATCAGGAAATAAGGTAGTGTTATTTTCACGAGCCTGCCTTTCTGCTGGATGGTGCTTAGCGTTCACTGTCATTCTGATCACACCTCATAAGGACACTCACGAGAGAGGCCTTCCAGAGCTGCTTCAGAAAAAGGCAGGCATGATGGCACAAATACTTTCAAATTGGGTGGGGTGTTGGGGGGAGAATTCTGAAGAAGATTATTTAAACATTTAAACATTTTGTTTAAACATTCATCAAAGAGTTTGGTCACCCCTTTTAAGTGCATACATGTGTGCACATGAGCCGATGTGTTCACTGGGTGCACTCCATGGTGTGTGTGTACCTACTTATCTGTCCCTGTGCGTGTGCCTGGGCTGGTGTTGATGCGTGTAGACCCCCTTCCTATGGTTTCCTCCCCCCTTGAAGCTCTTCCTCTTTCCAGATCTCTTCTCTCATCTCATTCTCTCACCCTCCTGCCCGCGGCTCCTACCGCACCCTGCACATGACCTGTCTTTCCTGACCTTCCTGCCCTCCCCCATCCTGTGGTCCCTCTTGCCATTGCTCTGTCCTATCTGTCCTTTTGTTTGTATGTGTGTCCTCTCTGCCTGCTGGGCTCGATTCCTGTTAGCTGGTTAACTCTCAAGTATGCATCCCAATGGAGATGTCATCTCCTCTGGACCCTCTGAAATCTCCCCAGTGCCCTGTGCCATCCCTACCTGTAGGGCATCACCTTGTGGTGTCTCTAGCCACTTTTAGCCCTGGGTCCTATAGGGGCCTGCAGGAGCTCAGGGGCGGAGCCTCAGCTGAGCCCACTATCACCCACATAGTACTGAGGTGGGCAGTACCTGGGAGAGCCCCTGTTTAGCTGAAAAAGCATTTCAGGCTCAGAGAGCAGAAGTGAGTGATTTTTGGTCCCTGAGTAGATGACAGATCTGGTTGTCTGTTTGAATCTCAAAAGGCATTGCAACCACTCAGGTCTTGAGGAAAAAGCTCAAAGCACAATAGTTGGGGTGCCCAAAAAGGGTGGCAGGGTCCTGCAGGGCAGCATGATGTCTGCACGGGTGCTGAGCAAGGTCTGTTATCCTGACAGTGCAGGGGACCTCATCAGACTCTGCCCTGAGGCTCCAGGGATGAGAGATGAACAGCACTTGGATGGTGTAAGGACCTGGGGCAGCTCCTCTCGGTCAGCAAAGTGGCCTGGGGCTTGCCGCTCATGCATAATTTTGCCGCGGACCAGACTGAAGGTGCTGGGCCTCTCTGCCCCGTTCCTGTCTGCAGAGTAACAGGCACTGGTGGGGGGAAGCCGCAGGCACCGGGGGAGCAGAAGCTGAGGAAGATGGGTGGGCAGTGCACCGTGGCCCAGAAATGCGTCTGGCAGAAGGTGTGTGCTTAATAAAGGCTGGCTTCTGTCATTACTTCAGATGGGGAGGGCGCCAGAAATTGTCACGGCCTACTTCTAGAATTTCATAAATAGAGGACAACCAAGGCCTGGCACAGAGGCTTTGCCCAAGGTCATGTCCTGCACCTTGGTGGCAGAGCGGGTGCTGTTTCTTCCCAGGGGTGTCCTTGAGTGTTTACCTGCTCAGCAAGAGTGTACAGGACACGCCCTCTGCCCTGGGAACCTTGCACAATCCCCTATCACATCCTCACCATGATGTAGAGAGTAGGACTTTCAGTCCCCATTTCACAGATGAGAAAGATGAAGCCCAGGCCAGGGTCCTGAAGGTCAAGGTCACATGTGTTCGTAAGTAGTGAACTGGGATTGAAGCCCTCATGCCTCTCCCTCCGTCCCTCTTTCCTTCTTTCCACATTTCCTTCCTTCCTTCTTTCCTCCCTCCCTTCCTCCTTCCCTTTCTTTCTTCCTTCCTCTTTCCCCCTCCGTCTGGTACTAGAGATTAAACCCAACGCTTTCACACTAAGCTACACCCCTATTTAAAAATTTATTCTGAGGCATGATCTCACTAAGTCCTTACATTGTCCAGGCTGGGTTTCAACTTGCCAGCCTCTTGCCTCAGTTTCCCAGAGTGCTGGGATTACAGTTGTGCACCACCATGCCCAGCTACGAGCAGGCTTTTAAGTGCAGCACACGTAGCCTCTCGTGAGCAGCAGAGACGGTAATAAAGGGGATTGCTTGGTGGAAATAGGATGCTCAGAAGTGTTAGAGGCAGTTACACTTTGTTGAGGGAAACAAAACGGAGGCCGAAACCAAGCCTCAGAGCTGTTGGAAACTCACAGGTCAGGATGTGGCTTGGCTTCCGGGGAAGTCAGGGCTCAGGACAAGCTCAGCAGATGCAGGGCCATGGCCTCTGCCAGGTCAACTCGAGAGGCAGGTCGGGGAGCAGCAGGCTTGGAGAGTGGCTCTAGGAATGAGAAGGAGGTGCCTGCTGCGTCTCGCCTGGCTTCTGCTCACCCAGCCCCACGCAGGCAGGCACACCACCCCTCTCCAAGAGGACAAGGATTAGGACACAGAGTTGCTCCATGATTTCTGGAGGGGACAGACAGTGCCTTCTCTTACATCCTCCAAGTCAGAGTCTCCGGGCTGCATTCACATGTGACTGGTGTCCCGGCCCCCAGTGGTCAGATTCAGAGAGAGTCCCTGCTGTGAGGTGTCTGTGGCACTGATGCACTTCTGTCTGTGGTCACTTGGCTCAACTGTGTCCTTTCCTCAGGCTCCATGTCCTGGCCTGGGTGGAGAGGGTTGTGTTTGTGGCCAGGTTTGCAGTTTTGAGTGCTGGAGCCTCCCTGCTCTGTGCCGTTGGGGGTCTCAGTCTGCGCCTTCAGTGGGTCTGGAGCACAAACACTGGTGAGACTGGGGTGAGTGATGGGGCACTTCCTGGGACAGCACAGAGATGCCTTATCTTTCCTGGGCAGATCCTACAGAACCCTCCGTACCCGCCAACCCAGCCACCAAAGTTCCACACCAGTTGTGTTCTTTCTCTTCTTAATACTTTGTTCTGCCCCCTGGGCTTCTCATACACCTTGGGACCGGGCTTCAGCCTGAGTGAAGAGTTTTCCTAATGGAACCATTAGTGCGGGGATCTGGAACCTCAGACAAATTCATTCTTCATGGTAGTGACCTCCAGAATGTGAGCTGGCCTCCCAATGGCTTAAGATTATTTGATCCATACCGAGATGGTAACCAGCACGGCCACAGTCACAGGAGGGGAAGTGGTCGAGTCTGCCGTGGTGGAGCCGGTGGCTAGGTAGGGGGCACGATTTTCCCAGGGGGAAGCATGAGAGACCTACAGAAATGCGATATCCCTTGTCAAGGGGCAGTCTGCTAGGTGTGCCAGGGAGGGAGGGACTGGGACCCTAGGGAAGGCATGTTGAAGTATTATCCACTGCAGAGCCATGAGTCTTCACTCTACATTACCCTCTGTGGCTGCCAGTCTGTGTCATTGAGCTTTGCATCACTGTGACAAAATGCCTGAGATAATTAACTTATGGGGAGAAAAGTTTTCTTTTGCTCATAGCTTCAAAGGTTTCAGTCCATGATAAGATGGCTCCTTTGCCATATGGCCTGTGATGAGGCAGAACATTGTGGCGAGAGTGAGGCAGAGGAGGCTGCTCACCTAGCAAAGGGCAGGAAGGAAAAAGAGGAGCAAAGAGCTGGGGTCCCAATGTGCCCTTCAGGGCCAGGTGGCCAGTGACATCACTTCCTTTCACTCGGCTCCACCTCATGAAGATTTCACCACCTCCCAAAGGCACATAAGCTTTTGGGGGATGCGTACCTAAACCACAGCACTGGCTCGCCCCTCATCATGTCTGTAGCTTAGCCTTGGCTCCTGCATCCTTTGGATTATATGTCTGCAGCAAGAAGATTATCCCCTCTGTCTCGTCCACTGACTGCTGGACCCCCTGATAGGGACACTTTACTGTTTCCAAACTCTTTCATCCATCCTCTACTCTTGGGTGTTTGAGTCCCTGGATCTTAACTTTGATTTTAATTTGCAGTGTGAATGTTTCTTAGCATATGTGTTGTTCACTACTCACAGCCATGTTTTGGTTCTATCTTTCTGCTCTGTCTTTCTTGAGGTAGTTCCTGCTCTTCCCCCTCAGAATGCCAGCATGTTGTTTGGTTTTTTTTTTTTTTTTTTTTTTTTTTTTGTCTTTTTCCTTTTTATTGGTACCGGGGATCGAACTCACGACTGCCTGCTTGCAAGGCAGGTGCTTATGCCGCTGAGCTAAATCTCCAGCCCCAAGAATGCCAGCATGTGTCAGTTTCATTCCATGGGCTTCTTTCTACTCCTTTTCTCCCTGCATGATCCTACCTAATCTTATAGCTTTAAAACTCACTTTATCAGTTAGCAATTGCAGAATATTGCTATGTTACAAACTTCTCCATGTCTGCCTGTCTGGAGTTCAGCTTCGTGGGCCTGACTGTCTCATCACCACATGTATCACTCAGGGCTTTTCAGCAAGTGGGAACAACAGGGTATGCAGAGGAAATGGAGAAGGAGATTTATCAGGAGGGATTGGTTCACATGGTTACAGAAGCTGAAAAGTTCTATGACTTTTTCAGACTACTGTCTGCTAGTTGGAGGCCCAGGAAAGTTGGAGGTGTAGCTCTCATTCAGGCTCAAAGGCCTGGCAATCCCGGGAGCCAATGGTATAAGTTCAAGTCTGAGCTAGAAGGCCTTGAGGACCAGGAGCCTTCTTGCCCAAGGACAGGAGAAGACAGATGTCTCAACTCAAGAAGGGAGAGGGCAGACTCACACTGGACAATGCCCTTCCATAGTGATGAGGCCGATCTTCTTTGTTCCGTCTATTGAATCAAGTGATACTCTTTTTTGGAAAACGGGCTCATGGGCAGACCCAGAAATAGCTGTTACATGGACATCTTTTATATGTCAAATTGACATATAAAATTAATCATTAAACAGCAAATGCCAGGCCTCAAAAGAGAAAGACATGGTAAGCTTCTTTTTCCATTGTGTTTGCTATAGCTCCCCTGTGGAATTGGGCTGACCCTTGGGATAAGGAGGTGTCTTTGGCTGCCTAGAGAAAGCACGCAGCTAGAGAATTTTCTTATAGGAGACTATGGGATTGAGTCTAATAGTCTACACTGCACACCTGTGCTGTCAACTCCCAACACATCTCTAATGCAGCTCTCCATTCCAAGTCTAGGCTTGTATTCCGTGCCCACTGTATCTTTCCACCTGCCCCTCCTAACGTCTGTGAAAGATGATTTGTGCTCCTGCTTTAACAAGTCATGTGAGGCTGGCCATGTGTAATTGCAGGGCTCTGGAGGGCTGAGGCACGAAGATTGCAAGTTCGAGCTCAGCCCGGGTAACTTAGCATTTAGCAAGACACTGTCTCAAAAAATGAGAAAAGGATTGGGGATGTAGCTCAGTGCTAAGGCCCTGTGTTCAATCTGTAGTACCAATCCCATCCCCAAAAATCTCCAACCATGGTTGCTACCGATGAGCAGAAGTTCTGAGCAGAGGTGCTGGGGACAGAATTTTATATCACCTTTGATTTCATTGGCCTTTGTCCCTCACTTTGGATTCAGTAATGGTTGTAAGCACAAATGCTTAACTAAGGAAATTTTTGGTGAACCTTCTGTTGACTCCTTTTGAGATCTGTGTCCCTGGCTCCCACTGAGATTTCTTGGGCCCTATACATGTCAGCTGGGTCATGCAGGATGAGTGGGTATAGATAAACCACCAGGCTGTGGGTGGTGGAGGTGTGTGACCTCAGAGTTCCACTGCTATCAAGACAGTATTCTGGGGTCATCCTTGCAGAGACAGGTGTGCTCCCAGGGCATCACGTCCCAAGTAGGCCACCCTCCAGTCAAAAGCTACCTCCCCAGAGCCTACGCCCCCCCCAAACAAAAGCTCTGTCTGACTCCTCAGCCCTTGTGCACATCTGCATTATTAGCAATGCTAATACCATTCTGCAATGATAAATAATTAAACAATTATGGTCATGAATCAATAAGTTTAGCACATTTTTTCATCAGCAAATTGTACTGTATAAACAAGAAATATAAATTACCAAGTCTAATTTCCCCCTAAAATTATAAGCATTTTATATCTAATAATTAAAAAAGTATTAGAATTCAATGAAGGGATAGTTAGAACTTTAAAGAATTTTCAGTTTCCACCAAACACCATTAAATTGTCACGTTTTATGTCTCTGAATCTGATTAACATTTTGAGATCTGGCCTCAGAATTCTTTCTTTGTTAGCTCCCAGATAAGCCCCCCTCTAGGTTCCCATTCCTTCCTGTCCTCATAGACAGTATTTTTTAAAATAAACTAGTAAATGTAGTCACATTGGATTCACTGTCCCCCCAGTCCTGATCTTGTCCTGTGCTGTGGCTGCCCCATCTTAGTGCCATGAGTAAGGTCCAGGTTGCTGAGGTCCACACTGATTCTCACAGTCTCCCAGGCGCTCTGGCTGAGAGCACCCATGACTGTCTCAGGGCACCACTTGGTATTTCTTGTCCCAGACCCCATCTCTGATTTCTGTCACGTGCTTGGACTTCTTAAACCTAATTTAATGGCTGGAGTTCAATGCCTTTCCATACACCGGCCTTACAAGATCAAGGTCACTAAGGCTCAGAATTCCAGCACATTTTACAGGTGGGGAAACTGTCAAATGACAGCTCAGGATCACTGCCAGGTGACTGTTATGCTCTTTCATAGGTCCACCTCCAGCCCGAATAGTCTCCTCCTGCCCTTGGAATTCCTGCCATGCTGGTGGCCCAAACCCCTCCAGACACCCCTCGGTGCTTCTTTCCTTAGAGCCCCTCTCACTCGGGCTCCAAGAGCAGTGGCCCCAGCCCCAAATTCTCTCTTCCTTTCCCGGGTGGGGGCCTTTCCCAGGTGTAGGGCCCCTTACCGCACTCTCCTGTTCCTCCAGCTCCCTCTGTGTCCTTTCTCCCGAGTCCTCCACCTGATGCATGGCCAACTTCTTCACCCCTTGGAGGGACCTCCTATCCCCATCCCAGGATGTTTCTGTGATTCCCTCTATCCCTGTCCTGTCCGCTGAGCTCTCTGTGACACAAATGGGTCCCGGGAACTCTGGAATACATCAGGAGACTCAGATGTCACCCTCCCTCATGGACCCGTGACCTGTAGTCCCATGGGAAAGGCAGGCCCAATGCACAGGTGAACAGAACCTAGGATCCTAAGGTGATTGGTGAATACGCCCACAAAAGCATGAGAGTGTAGACTGGAGGGTTGGTTTCTGCTTCCCCTGGCCCACTGTGGAGGGTCTGGCTGTGACTGGGACTCACAGACCTGGTCCTGATGGGCCCCACGTACCTGCCTTCCATGTGTCTGCTCAGAGCCTTCTTGCACTTACAAATATTTTAGCCCTGTTGCTGTCCTGGGCAGAGCTGGGCCTCTGTGACTTGTCCTCCCCTACAATTCCAAGTCTGGAGTGAGGCTTGGGGACAGCACTTTGTCACTTACCTTGGGTCCATTGTGACCAGGAGATCTACTTCCTTGCCTTCCAGACTTGGGCTGGACACACAACAGGGGCTCAGAAAGCACCATGTGATTGGAAAATGCAGTCATGCAGGATAACTGGGGTTACACCTAATGAAGTACACAGACAGATGATATCCTACTATGTTCAGAGTTCAGCTTGCAGGGTCTGTGCTGGGTCCCTTCGGTGGTCATTTCTGGCACCCGTGGAATGCATGGACTCAGGAATTATTGTTCTTGGGGTTTCTATTACAGGGTCAATTGTTAGTCATTGAAGGATATCCTTGTAATGGACTGAGAATGCCTAAAGAGGAAAGCAGCCATCAGTTAAGGAAGCAAGCCTCTTGGTTAAAACAGATTGATCAGACCCAGAAAAAATCTGCTAAGCAATCAACTGCCAAAAGGAATTGCCTGGGGCCTGGATCTTTGCCAGGTGTCAACACCATGTCAGGGCTGAAGAGGAGCAGGAGGGGCACAGTGTCAGGAGGGGGTGCAAGTGGAGAGTGAGCAGCTCCGACTGAGTTTCTGCTGGAATGCAGAGCCCAAGGCCAGGTAGTTTATAGGGGTCACCTCCTCAGTAAGGGGGTGCAGAAAGCACGAACACAGGATGAACTATCGAGCTGCTCATCACTATGGGCCGTGGTGTATGATCTTGGGCACCCTCTAAAGTCATAGGAAATGCAGTGGTGTAGGGTCCACTGGGGGAAGCAACAAACGGACAGGTTCTCCCCCCAGCGATGTCTCCCCATGGTTACAAGAACTCAAGGCCACGACTCCTAATATTCAGGCTGCCTGTGTGGGTGCTGTGAGAGGCCTGTGGCATGGACTCACTGAGAGGGGTGGACCAGGGAGGGAACCCTCTGGCTCGTGCAGCTGGGAAGGGGAGCAGAGGCTGCGGTCCTGATGGCCCCAGTGGCTTGTGATGAAGCAGGGCGTCAGGGTGCTTTCAGTTCCCACAGGACATCCCAGGCAGAAAGGAGACCCAGTAATTCCAGGGTGCTGGGCTCTCAGCCTCCAGGCCCTGGTAGAGGGGGGGACCAGAGGGCCAGGGCATCTTTTGAAGAGGTGCATGAGGAGCTCTGGCCCTGCCTCTGGGTCTGCCCTCGGCCTGCCTCCCCATATCGCTGCCTGGGGGTGGAAGACACAGGCCACGGGTGCCAACGCCGTGTGCCGGGGCTCCAGATTCTGTTTCACTCGGTGGCTCTTAGCAACATGTTTCTTGCATTCTGCTCGTTCTGTTTCGCATTTCACACTTCCCCGGGCTGAGAGATCCATCCATCTAGTGCAAACGCTCTGACAAGTCTGGGGCGGAGGGGACCCAGCCAGGGCTTGCGGGCATGGGTGGCACACGCTAATCAGGATGGGAGGAGGACAGTGTCCCTGGGCCCACTTCCGTCTCCTTCCCTGGCCTTTCAAGGCCCTGTTGGAGCGAGCAAGTGTCTGGACAGCTCCTTTTTCCTGTGCCTTCCTTCCGGCCTACATAAGCGTCCCTTGGGGTGGCCTGGACCTCACGCCTTGTCTTGCCCTCCACTGTCGGGACTGTCCCCACAGTCTCCAAACAGGCCTAACTTTCACTCTCTAGAGCCATTTTTTTCTCCTTCGTTTTCTCTCCCATCTTCTCAAGGGCTCTCTAATCACTTAAAAAGAAATTCTCCTAATTTCTTGTCTCTTTATTGATATTTATATTGATTTATATTTAAATGCTTTTTGCACAGGTTTTTTCCTATCTCTTTCTTTTGCAATACTGGATTCATCTGAACCCCTAGATATTTGTGTATGTATCTATGTCTCTATCTATCTATATTTTAAATTTTAAATCTATAATAACATGCAGAATTAGCTCACAAGACTGGATTACACAAAGCCAGCAGGTTTAAAAATATTTCAAAGATGTTGCTTTCATGCTTCAAATCCTTGAAAAGCCAAATACATTCACTTCTGAAACTAAGTCTTGGGTTTCGCGGGGAAAAAAAAATAAGAAAAGTGTTTAATAGCACATATGGCATAATTTTATTTGACATCTGTTTTGTAACAAACAATATTTAGCTCACTTATTTGCTGAATGATACAGTACACAGTGCAAACAAAAAGTCCAATGAACAGTTTTTACAGAGTTTGTAATATATCAATATTTATTGCAAAAGAATGCAAAACTTAAACATTTAAGTGTGTTATTGATTGTAATATGCAAAACATTGATTACTGTATTTTGCCACTGCAAAAAAAAAAAAAAAAGTGTACCACATGCCTGCCGGGGTATGAAAATGAGGTGCATTTCGGCAAGAGGCGCCTGTTTGCTCCCTTTGGTGACATTTAGTCCTAGGACTGCTTCCCCCGCTCATTGTGACATCCTATCGAAGACAGCTGTCAATATATTTAGGATGCTTTAGCTCATAACAGCCAAAATGGTGAGACTATTGGCTTAATTGCGAGGAGTGATTGATTTTAATGGAAACAACATTTAAAAACTCAGAATGCACTTTCTGTTGGCAGTGCTAATAGAACACGCTAATGAATTGAAGCCTCACACATAAATGCATGGTACTTACTGCAAGGATTAGCAAAGGACAACAATGGTGGATGCATTCATTGCTTTTTTTTACTCCAAAGTTGAAATAAATCGTTTGTTTACATAATGGGTCAGCAGGAAGCAGAACAGAAACAGAATCAGATAGCACCTGGTGAATGAAGCAGACACGAAACTTTCTGGTCAGGAAAGCCCCAAGCAGGGTGCTGGTGTTGTCTTTGTTATCATTATTATTGGAAACAGAATATCGGAAATAATATCTAAGCAGATAATTCCTCAAGTTGTGGGCAGGAGGAAATGACAGAACTGCTGAGGTTCTGCTGAGGTTCTGTGTGGTGGGTGCAGTTTCCCTTGAGTCGAGATCAATAAAATAACCAATGCAACTGAGGTGCCTGTGCTCAGCTGGAGGGTTGTGCAACATGAACTGGAGAAGGTTCAGGAGCCCCCAAAAGAAGGGTCAGCACAGTAATACCCCAAAGCAGGAAGGTACAGGTATGATCTCCCTCGTGAGTCTGCTGGCTTTCCAAAGAATAACTATAGCAACGATGGCAAAACCATCTTCCATGGGATTTGGGACACCACCCTGTACCAAACCCCACGTAAGAAATGATCAGTATTCACATTCTGTCACTCACCCCTGTTTCTGGGCCCTGGAAAGCTCTCTCTAGCTTCTGAGAGCTGCTTTTTTTCCCCCTTAAGTATTGGGGATTGAACCCAGGGCTTTCATAATAAGCTATATCCCTGAGTCCTTTTTTAAACTTATAGTCTTGAGATACGGTTTGCTGAATCTCTTAAGTTATCCATGGCTGAGTTTGAACTTGCAATTCTCTTGCTTCAGAGTGCTAGGGTTACAGGCATGCACATGGCACCCAGCTTCTGAGGGCTCTTCTTTTGACTGTACTGGGGCTCTAAGCACCTTGAAAAAACCATCCCTGTCCCTTCCAGATTGCAATAGATTCTCCTGCCTCTATTCTCCTGAAGAGATTCCTCTTCAGTATTTGCTGTGTGCCTGGCACTTCCAGGTTCTGAGGGTCGGGGTTGTGGGAGAAGAGGGATGGGAGACCAAGTCTCTGCCCTCCCATTGATGGCCCAGCTCTCCTGTGAACCCCAATGTATGGAGTGGCAGTTAGCAACTTGGAGAAAAGCGGAGGGACTAAGCCTCTTGCTGAGTACTGGGGTCACAGCAGGCCCCTCTCCTCCCAGGTGACCTTGAAGGAGTGATGGTCCTCAGGGGTCAACATCTTCCCCTTCAATGGGGTTGGGGTGTCCTCTTGGAGTCAGAACATTGGGAAGTCTGGGCTTGCTTTGGGTCCCCAAATTCTCCACGATTTCCACACCTTTGCCCCGCCACAACTGGCCAAGGTATTAGATTCTCAGTCCAACTGGCTGCCTCTACCTTGAATAGGCTTCATCACTTTAGCTTTTAACTTCTCTAAGCCTCAGACTCCATATTTTTCAAGGGAGGATTAAATGAGATAATACCCAGAAAAGCTGTACAGGGCCTAGCAAGGAGTTAGCATTTACAAAATATGAGTTGTTATTTGCAGAGTTCTTGTTCATCGTTGCCACTCTAGGCTACCTTGAGATTTTGACCATCATTTACCTTCCCCGAGCCTCAACTTCTTCATCAGTAAGACCAAGATATGCTCCATCTTATCCCTCCTAGGGCTGCTGGAGTAATTAAATGAGGAAGCTTCCCAGGCAGAGTTTTGCTCGGTGCCTGTTAACAGAACAAACACACAAATGTCAGGTGATAGTAACAATACTAGTGCTAAATTCTGATATTGCAAAACAGACCCGGGGCTGTTTGGAAGCAAAGAATGGATTTCACCCGTGCAAGGGCTGGAGCTTTGGGATCTGCCCTTGCAGAGAGGATAATCGGGAGGTGCAAGGAGACGGATCGTCCTCCTTTCCAGGAGAGGGCTCTGGCAGATGTCAAGACTGTAGCAATTGGCACCGATGACTCAGAGCTCAATCCTGCTCGCGGGGTGATAAGGGAGAACCCGGAGTGGCCCAATCCACGGACCCCTTCTCCTCCATGCTCAGGAGCAATTAGAAGCTGAGAAGGAAACAGAAAGCAGAGGCGAACAATATATGCCACGAGGAAATAAGAACATTGCACAACTAGAATAAATAATAATATATTTTTCTGGCTTTAATGAAACTCTATAGATATAAAAAGCTGGAGAAAGGGGATTTTTTTTAACAGACCTTAATTATAGCAGGGTTGTTAGTAAATTTACTGAATTGCAAATGTAAAATATTCTGATGGCCTGAGTAAAACCACATATTTAAGCCTTCTAAATGAACATTTCTGTTTTTTGAGTAATTTGTACCATCTGTGTCAAAATTCTGAGTCTAAAAAAAAAAGCAGTGGAACAAATGTTGGTTCCATAAAACAGTCCTAGTTCATTGTTGAAATTGTCACACATTAACATTGCAGGCCATCTGGGAAGACAAAAGCCTCTAACCAGATTGCGGAGATGATTTTATTGGTCTGGTATTAATCAGGATGTGGCATAATATTTAAGCAGAAAGGAGAGATGAGGTGACGTGGGGCCCTCCATCCGCCCCAACTGTGCCCGAGTTGTACCATAGCCCCCTTTTGCTAGGATGTGGGGCATTTTTCAGGCTGGTTTCATCGTCAGAAAATGTAAATAAAAGGCAAGGTAATATTTCCGGTTTGAGAACAGACACACAAAGCCCAGAAACTTGCGAGCCTCCGGTGACTGCTCTCAGGAGGAGAAGCCCTCCTTGGCGGGCTTTGCCTGGAGCCTGACTGGAAAGGAGCGAGGGAAATTTCCTTCCCTTCATTTCAAGTGCATCCTGCTCTTGATGGCATGCGATGCCCCACACCCAAAGTGGCCAGAGGATCTTCACCCTCTGTGCCCAGCCCGCCTGCCTGGTATTGCCCCTGAATTTTGAACCCTAACATTGGAGCAGAGGTCCCTGCACACCCTCAGGGCTGAGTCTGGGTCCTAATTCACGTGAACCCCATCAGTGCCAGAATGCAGAGCTTCAGGGGGCCCTCTGGAAAGACGACTTCAGGATTCACAGAGTGACATGGATGATAGTTCAGATTGTTCTGTGGTTCTACTTAGAGGGGGTGAATGTACAACGGAACTGAGACTCTGGGGTCCCCACATCCTCCCCCAGTGTGAGCATCTCACAGAGCACAGTGAGATGCCCATGTTTAGATAAAGATGGGAAGGATGTATTTTTATGCAACATGCCCCTAAACACAAGCCACTGACTCATTAGGTGTTTAATGGAAGGGCCAGTGGTCTGTCCCAAATCTGGCTTGTGCTGGACGCAGAAGGAGTGGCAGGCCAGTCGCCAGGGTGACAACTTCCTAAGGGATTTTCAAGGGAAATGTGACTGGCTGCTAATTTTTCCTTACAGTGACTCTGTGTGACTCTGGGATGAAAGCCTGGGGCTGGGGTGTCTGCAATGCAAGCATAGAGACTCATCTACCTTGGTCTAGGAGTACAGAGAGCTGCCCTGGGCAGGCCCCCCCAATGCATCCCTGCCCGGAGCAGGTGCTGCCCCACTGTGGGCAGCTTCGCAGGCCTGTGGGGACACTGCAGGCTGGTTCCCTATGTGCTGCCATTGTTCTTTATTTCTTGTCTTTTATCCATCAGGAGGTGATGAACCGGTAAGTATTCTGCCCAGCTGGCAGTGTCCACTTTGGCTCTAAACTCCAACATGGAAGCAGTCTTTTCTGAGCATCTGAAGTATGCTTGGTCCTTTTGCAAGAAGAAAGGAGGTCTCTGATCATGGGGAACGAGCCCAATTTTCAGGAAAACATAACTGGACCAGTGTCAGAATGACAACAGGGGGTGAAAGTTGTTGGGTCTCCAGGACACAAATCAGTAGAGAATGATCATGATGTGCGTGGGATATTTTAAGAGGATCTGTTTACCTGAGCATGGTGGTACATGTCTGTAATCCTAGCACTTTGGGAGGCTGATACAGGAGGATGACAAGATTGAGTCCAGCCTAGGGAACTTAGTGACTTAGAGAGACCCTGTCTCAAAAAAAGAGGGTTAGAACTACAGTTCAGTGCAAAGAACCTAGGTTGACTCCCCTGTACCAAAAAAAAAAAAAAGGGTCTCTTAACAGAGAACAAGGCACAGCATGGTGGTACACATCTATAATCCCTGCACTCTGGGAGACTGAGACAGGAAGACTACAGTCAGTTCAAGCCCAGCCTGGGCAACTTAGTGTCTTCATGAGATCTGATTATAAAACAAAACAAAGCAAAATAAAACAAAACAAATCCAAAGAGAACAGATCCTACCACCTGTCTGTGTCTATTTAGTGTTCCCACCTGCTCCAGGCGAAGCCAGAACTCCCAGGAAGCCCTCCCAGCTCTGCCCCCTCATGCTCCCTGCCCCTCCCTCCCCCAGGGCCTTTGCATCTGCCCGGCTTTCTGCCTGCAGGGCCCTCGCCTGCCTCCCCAGTCAGCTCAGTCAATTCTTTCCCTTACTTCAATGCCAACTCGGGCAGTGCTTCTTTAGGGATGCATTCTTGGGTCTCCTGGCACCGGGTACTTCTCTTTGCAGCACATACAACTCTCTTAATTAAATAGTTTATTGGATAATTACTGTGCATGCCTTTGTGTCTGAGCACAAGAAGAGCCCCCACTTCCCACTGAAACGATGAGAGTAATGCTGGCGGATCCTGCCAGCATATGTACACTGTGAAGGGTGCAGTGCCTCTTTAGGACAGTTATTAATTATGTTGCAATGCATATTTGAAATAACTGATTATGCAAGAGAGTGCATTCACTAGAAATACTTTTTCAGCCCCCAAACTGCCACTGATGCCATCTCTTGCCTATCCATGAACCCTACTGCCTGTGCTGTTGGGGGAGCTGCTTCCTCAGGCCGCTGCCTTCCGTGGTCTGTGGTATGCAGTGCTGTTTCCATGAAAGCTGCTGTCAAGAAATGTATCCGAAGCCACGAGCACCGTTTGCCATTTGTGTTCTCTATAAAATAACCACTTACTGGATTGCTTTTTTATGTGATCCTTAAAAGGCTGCTTCCCAATGACATCAGCACCTGCAATTTTGAGATCACACCCCTCCTCCCCAGGAATAATGATTATTGTTCCATTTATTTTCTTTGCCTTTTATTTTATCAATTCCATCAGGTGACCTCTATAAGCATCCAAAATTAGCATCGATTGAAGACTTGCAGGACTAATACGTCTTTTCCTTCAAGTTCAAGCACAAAGTAATTGAGAACAGAGCCTGGCGGTATGACAGAACACTTTGCAAAGACTTGTGCACACGGCAGGATCCGATTTTTAAAGGACAATTTTGGGAAATCTCATGCCTTATTTTCTGGTGTTAATAGTCAATCTTTGACAGCTCTGATCTGAACTGTAAGTGTCCTAGAGGGCAGGGCTGGCTCTGTCTTGGTAAATGCTGAGTCCCAGGACCTCATGGGGGTCCTGGGGAATTCTCATTTGTGGAATAAAGGTGCAGACGAAGTGCTAGAAGTCCTGAAGAAACTAAAGGGGGGTCCAGGTGGGTGTGGATGGCACATGGTTGCCAACGGGAGGGCATGGAGGACCTTCCTTCATTAGATAGAGCAGGGAAGTACTAGTATTGCAGACTAAGCCTGGGAGGCCTTATTCACACACACACACACACATATGCACACACACACACGCATGCACACTTGCACATGTGCATACATGCGCACTCACAGACTGACATAAGCACACATGTTCATAAGTGAATAAAAGCACAAAGAGACACTGCAATAATATACTCCAGACTTCTTCCATTTGGAGTCAGGGGCCTGGTGGGAAGGGGAAGGGCACTGAGGATGTGACTTGGAAGGGTATGTTCTTGTCCCAGGCTCCCCTCTTGCTGCTTCTAGCTGCCATGCATGGAACGGCTTTCTTCTGTCATGCTGCTTCTGCCTTGGAGCCATGAACTGAATCCTCTGAAGTTGTGAGCAAAATAAACCTGCCTGTCTTTAAATTTCAGGTGTCAGGAATTATGTCCCAGTGATGGAAACGTGACTGAGACAGGTGCATACAGAGAAACAGAGACACACAGACACACAAAGACACACATACAGATCCACATGCCGGTACATTCACACACATAGAGACACACACAGATCCACGGGGACACACAGAAGCAGGAAGATGCAGACAGACCTAAGTATACAGGGACACACATAGTTCATAGATGCAAAGATAGAGACTCAGGAACATACATGTATACACACAGAGACAGTGGCACAAGGGACACAGAGACACAGACACACACGGATGCATTCGCATGCACAGACTCTGACACACACACACACACAGATACACACTCCAGTGCTGCAAAGGAAAAGTGGCCTCAGACCTAGCAGAAAGCCTCCAGAACATGGAGGGGAGGGCTTGAAACCCAGTGCCCCCACCAGTGGCCTCAACTCTGGCACCAGGACCTGACCCCTGATGTTTGCCAACCCTGTGCTGTCCCGGGAAGCCCCTCCTGTCTGACAGCATTGTCATCTTTCTAATGTCTTCCACTTAAGTAGCAGCCACTGAGGTGTGGGCTTCCTGGTGTCTAATGGCCCAAGGTGTCGCCGAGGGCTATTAACCCTGCTGGTCATTAATCCCAGGAAATGCCCAGGGCCATTACAGGCTGCGTGGCTCTCGGTGAGCAGTAACATACACCCCTGGGAACACTGCCGCCTGCAGGGCTCCAACTCCCTGGAGAGCAGCGGGGAGTATGCGTGCGTGTCTGGGTCTTTGCACACGTGTGTGAGGAGGTGTGCACGTACACATCTATAGCCTAAGAAACCACACGGGGAGCTGGAGACTTGTATCTGGCCTTTTTTCTGCAAGGATCTCTAGTAGACCCTAAGAGTTGAGCAGAGGCCACAGGCAGCTTTTGTGGGCAGTTGAGAAGTTACTGCCGCTGTGCGTGGAGGCTGGGGACAGACAGACTAACCGGAGAAGAGTTCTGGGTGGCCTCGGCTTTTTCCGGCATGCTCAGTTTCCCACCACTGGTGCAGGACAGGACAGCCCAGGAAGGGCTGAGGCAGCCGTGGGCAGAGCCGAGGACCCAGGCCTGGCTTGGGGGACTCGCAGCCTAGTCCCCCACAGCAGCCTGGCTCTGCCTCCCTCTGCCCTGTTGTCCAGTTTTCTCTATGCCCGCAGCTTCTGCTGTCCTGTGGCTTCCACTGCCCCACGATCCCTGCCATCCTGTGGCCTCTGTTCCTCTGTAACCTCTTCTTACTGTGTCACCTGTAAAATACAAGATCGAGGGTCAGCTCTCCTGGACTCAAATCTTGGCTCTCTTGTTTTCTAGCTGTGTGGCCCTGGGCAATCTACTTACTCCTTTAAGCTTTGGTTGTCTTTTCCATAAAAAGAGAAAAACAACAGAGCTGTTATGAGAATTAAATAGAACAACACAAGCAGAGCTTTTGGGATGATGCCTGGAGTCCACTGAGCTGTGCGGGTGCTTCCCCTCCCCCTCCCTCTTCTCCCGCCTCCTCCTCTCCTCTCCTTCCTCCCCTCCCTCTTTCTGCCTCCTTCCCCTGCTCCCCTGATCCCAGTCTCCTCCTGCTTCCTCCTCTTCTGCTCCCCGCCTTCTTCCCCCTTTTCCTCATCCTCCATCCTCCTCTGACCACGTTTTCCTTTTCTGTGTCCTCTGCACGCGTTCATGCCGACTGTGATGCCTCCTGGACACCATGTCCCCTCCTCTGAGAGGCCATCCTGGCTATGGCTCACTCTCCAGGAATGAACACCTCTCTCTGAAGTGTCTGGCCGTTTTGGGGTCAAGGACTGTGACTCCTGCCACTTTGAGGGTACAGATGATGTGGTCCCGCTGCGAGGCAGCACCTCGCCCCGTGCCTCAGGGACTATAGGGTGGCAGTGCATGTCCAGTTACGTTCCATGACACTGTGGTGTCAGGTGGGTGACTTGGTGAACAGCTCAGCATGCTTCTCCCCTGAGGTGGATGGATATTTGGTGCAAGGACACAGACCTACACACTAGGGGCTTTGGTCCCCAGGTGCAGCAGTCAGACTTGGCTAAGCTTTTGTGGAGTCCCTCAAGCAGTCTGCTCTTTGACCTTAAAGACTGACCCCAGCAGGACGCCATGCCTGAAGAAGGCGGTCCCCAGAGCCTCCAAGGCCACTGTCTCCGAACCTCAAGGTGCAGCCCTCTTTCCCCCGGAAGTCCCAGGATGGGTCTGAGCCAGGGCACTCTGCTCTGACAGCCTTAATGTGGCCTTGAGAGCAGGGAGTGCTGTCCTGCACCCACGGGGACTGTCAGTGACTGACACATGAAGACAGAAGGCGAAAGCAATCTGGGAAATGACACCTGGCCCCACTCACCGAAGGACCAGGATGCAGGGAAATGTCACTGCCGCTGCACAAAAGTATCGTATTATCAGCTCCTTGCAATGGGCAAGTGGATTAAGATGCTATTAACACAGCAAATTAAGCTTACAAGGGAAGTAAACAGAAATTAAATCAATATCCAGCACAGGGGGACAGCTGCTGTTCTTAAACGGCCCCGGGGACTGGGGCCAGGGTGCACAGGGGTGGGGGTGGGGCCAGTCTGGAGACGGAGAGGAGGCTCTTTGGGAATCAGAGGTCCAGCACTGAGCAGCAGACCCTCGGAGGGTTTGGGCTGGCCCATTCCTCCTGTGGGTAAGAGCTTCCCTTCCAGCGTCCACCCAGCTCCTTGTGTCTCTAAAAGGGATGCTGGAGAGATTTGTCCTGTTCAGTCCCTTTTTAGCCTTCCTTGGCAAGGGTTCCTAGATTCTTCTTTGAGGACAACTTCCTAGATTCTCACAATCCATGCACTTCTGAAAGGTTCACCCACTCCTGGGTGTGGGGTATCTGGTTTAGGATTCTCTTATGAGAGAATTTTTTTTGCCTTGATTACAGCACTCAATTCAGGGATCCTTAGCCATCCCCACATGTGTGCCACGAGGCAGCCTAAGAAATTTGACTGGAACTTTCTGGATTTTTTAACTTTCTTGAAGGCTGCTGGGCAGATCTGGCATGGCATTGCACTGGGAGATCTTGAGGTGAGGGGGAAGCTATACAGAAGTATAAAGGTGGAAGCCAGAGCTAAGTGCCTAGATCAAACCACACCTGAAGTTATTCTAGATCTACTTTGGCTATTTTTTAGGAATCTGAGCCTCCTCAACTCCTATCCTTTAATTCTTGAAATAGTTTGTATTGAAATTTGATTGTTTGCAACTAAAAAGTCCGGCTTGAAAATAATTGTATTACTAAAAAAAAAAAAAAAATCTATTTAGCAAATCCTTCTCAGGGACCGGGGCCATGTGGTCACAAGGCACAGCTGATGGTAGTGTCCCTTGGTCTCCTTCTCTTTGCTACCAGGTCTGTCCTCTGGATAGCATTTCCTTATCCACACCCTGGGTCACCGTGTGTCCTGCTGTCCTCAGTGGCTGTCCTTTCATCTCTCAGGTTGTGCAGATCCCTCTCTGGGGCAGGTGAGTTCTGCAGAGCTGGGAACCCCTGACCTCAAATTCAGCTCCTTCCCTTTTGAGCCTCTCTCTTAACACGTTTAGGACAGAAGCATAATCTGAGGGGCGTACAGGGTCAGAGTCTTATTCTCTCGAGATTCTGCTCTCACCAGCTTGACCCCAGAGCTGCTACAGGATAAGCTGGGGACCAAAGATGGGCTGACTTTTCCTCCCAGCAGCTCCTATCAACCTGTAGGACTGAGCTCAAGGCCACTCCTTCTGGGGTGACCCAGTGGGCCCCTGTGGCCCCTGGAGCACCTCAGATTCTTGCATGGTTATGCAGCCTCATAATTGGCAGTGCTGCCTCCTGGAGGGCTCCTTGCAGGCGGGGACCAAAGCTTGTCCCTCTTCTGAGGTCAGCAGAGCCCAACTCAGGCCTGCTGAGTGAAAGCGTAAGTGAATGTCACCAGGTCACAGCTTCTGCCTGCCCCTGGTGGTAGGGAGTCATGTCCTCTCTGTGGGAGCCTCCGGCTGCCCCCATCTGTCCACTTGTTTCCTGGTTTTGGAAGGAGACCTTTGATCCCCAGGGCTGGGCATCAGGGTGGTGGAGCGGGGGCTGCCTTGTGGAATTGGGCTGTGGAGGGTGACAGGGGGCAGAAGCGATGAGGTGACACGACCAGACCTCTCATTTCCCTCTGCCTGGCCCATGGCTCTCCAGCGCTGCCTCCGGAAACCCTCCGCAGGGCAGGAGGAGGCATCAGTCCCTTGTTACAAAGGTGCTTGTTACCATTCCTACTCCCAGGGGGACCGTGGGGGTGAAGCCCCTGCTGGTTGGCCCCCATGGACAAGGTCCTCTCTTGCTAAAGACCATTCTGTGCCCCTAGCTTGGCTCTGACCCTATGGTTAGTGGTCATCACTCTGACTCTCTCCGTTACCCTAAAGCCTGGACCCCTCTCAGCGATGGGAAGACTGGGGTTCGGCCACCCCAGCCTGCCCTGCTGGTCAGCTCCCCAGCTGGGTCTGGAAGGAAAGGAGGGGTCTAGACCTGGCTTGGATGAGTTTTAAATTCCTCTGTTGATTTTCCCCTCTCCCTCCTTTAGGTTATGAATCCAATTCTAGCTCCTGGCCAGCTGGTGGAATTAAGGGATTAAGAGCTACCCAGGTCTTATCCCGATATGAAAAGATTTCTCGGAGAGCCTCGTGGCTCGAGTCCGAGGCCGAGGCAATCGCTCCCTGCCTGCTCGGGTGTTGTTTCCAAAGCCTCATGGAACCACCTTTGAGCTCCTGGCTGAGGCATCAGGGTTTCACTTATCTCTTAAGACCTCACTCCTAATTGCTCAATGTCCGACAAGCGGAGAAGACTCCAGGTATTATCTGTTAAGGGCCCTCTAATCCAGTTCATGAGGACAGACGGGTAATCAGGACACCTCTGGAGCCTCCTAAACTCAACATGGAATTTCACACAAGCCCAGAGCAGTGTCCAAGGGGACAAGTGAACAAATACAGGTTCCAGATCCCTTGGGAGGGGACACAGAGGCGGGGTGGGGGTGGGGGGCTGGAACTGGGCAGAAAGACCAATTATCTGTGCAGGAAAAAGACTATGGAAAGCAAAAGGGGATTTTTAGGGTGCACTGGTACTGTGCATGTGTGTGTGTGTGTGTGTGTGTGTACACATACATTCCTAGACAGAGGTTAGCACAGGGAGCCCTGGGCGAGGCCAGTCAGCCTGGGCATCGAAGGGCATGAGGCTGTGTGGCAGGTGGCCCCCGACAGGCATGATGGCAGAGGTGTGGATGAGTCAGAGGCTGCTTGTCTGCAAGCTCTGGGGGACCTGCTGACAAACACAGTTCATCTTGCCGGGGAGGGAGGAGGTGCAGCCGGCGCGCCATGCCATATGGGCACACCTAGATCTATCAGTCCACTGTCAGCTGCCGCCCTTCATGGGACACAGGCACATCCCTCTGACGGATGGCGCCTTCCTGGAGACGTCACAGAGACCCCGGGCAGATGCAGCTCAGATGCCAGCATCTCCCTTGGCTCCGCGCCTCGGATCATCTACTTACA
This sequence comes from Cavia porcellus, assembly GCF_034190915.1. Classification (NCBI taxonomy): domain Eukaryota; kingdom Metazoa; phylum Chordata; class Mammalia; order Rodentia; family Caviidae; genus Cavia; species Cavia porcellus. Next base: position 41,730,413 of record NW_026947490.1, on the reverse strand, counting down.
GCTGACAACTGCAGGGCTCACCTTCCTGCAGCGGGTGAAGGTGGCTTTAAAATGGTCCTCTAACCTGGGCCTCTCCTTCCCCATCAGGGCCCAGTCCAGGTGGACGCTGGGGCTCTGTGGTACTCTTAGCATCTCTCCAACGGAGCATGCAGAATTGTCAGTGACTTGAACTACTTCCTGACCTCCAAATGCACACCTCTGCCCTCCTGTCCCCCCAGGACCCATCTGGAGCCCAAGGTCTGGACCTCAGGCCTGGCAGCCACTGTGTGATGGCTGAGACAGTGTCCCACTACTCTCTGTGCATGGGGCTCAGTGCAGGCCCAGGCAGCCTGAGCTTCCTGGAAAGCAAATAAGAAAATGCTAGTTTGTGTGTTGGGATCTTTCTCTTTTTCAGTATTGGAGACTGAATGCAGGGCCTTTCCGCTAGACTACATTTCTAGACCCTTACCCCTTTTAATTTTAATTTTGACACAGAGTCTCATTGAATCTCTAGGTTGTCTAGACTCGGCTCAAACTTGTGATCCTCCTTCCTTGGCATCCTGGCTGGGCGTACAGGCGTGTTCTACCATGACTAACTAGCTAGAGTCTTAGTGTAGGTCCCCTGTAGCAGACCCTAGGATGAGGATGTGGGATGGTGGTAGATGTAGTGGGCACTGCAGTGAACATGAGGAAGGAGCCAAGCCCCATGCCTGGTCCACAGGTGCCCAGGGCTCTGAGCTCCCATCCTGAGAACATTCAGAGGTGCCAGAGTGCACACAATAGTCTGAACCCTGAAGGAAAGAAAGCTGACCCCACATCCTGCCAGTTCCTGACAGAGTTATTCCTGTGGTGCCACTTACCTTGCCCTTCCAGTTTTGAGGTCAAAAAGCTGTGCTGTGCTTTGTGGAGTGTCCTCAGGACAGGACTCTGAGGCCTTTGTGACTGACTGTGTGAAACAGCGGGCCGGTGTTGTAGCAAGGTCTGAGCGATGGGGACAGCAAGAGCCAGCACCAGCACCTGGGTGATAGAACAATACAAATGTCCCCCACTGAGACACTGGCCATTGCCTGTTGTACCTGTGTGAGTCCTGCTCTCTCAGGAGCCTGGGGCCTCGCCCTCTGCCTGGGTAGGACCCTGTGCTCACAGCAAATGCTGTCTCTACACTCTGAGCTGGAAAACCGAGCCCTGGCCAGGGCATTGGCATTTCTGCTGCAGGACAGGCAGAGGTAGGGACTACACTAAGTGTCCACTCTTGTGCTGAGATGTGACTGTGGGCAGCCCCACCCAGCTAAGGACCTTGCTCCTTCCACCTGGGAAGGGGCATCTGCAGACAGACAAAGGGATATTAGAATGACCCACAGACCTGAGGGGGCATGGGGATATCAATACATGCTACCGCTTAGTATGACATGGATGCTGCAGGTGTCAGTATACACAAGTACAAGCCTGTGCTCTGTCACCTGAGGGAGCCCAGAAACACTGACATCCCAGTGACAATGAGCACGCCTGCCACCCAGGTATTGCTTTCTAATGACATTGTTCAAAGTGACATTGTTCTATAATGCTGAGCATTTTTCTTAATTGTGTGTGTGTGTGTGTGTATGTGTGTGTGTGTGGTACTAGGTACTGAACCAAGGTTTGCACACTCAGCTACATCTTCAGTCCCTTTTTGAAAATCTTGTTTCAAGACAGTCTTGCCAAGTTGTAAAGGTGCTCAGCTAGGCACAACCAAACTTGTGATCCTTCTGCCTCAGCCTCCCAGAATGCTGGGATTACAGGTATGAGCCATTACCTTGGCCAGCCTGGAGTGTTTTGTAAAACCAGAAAGCAGGATGTGGTCAAAATTCACCTATACACACACACACACACAGACAGAAACATTGGGGGTCCACTAAAAAGCACTCAATGGCCCAAACAAGGTTAGCAATGACAACAACAACAAAAATGTAGTATTAGTTTGCAGCCCTAAGTATAAGACAATTATTTATGAATCCACATTGATAGATATAATAGTGAATAAAAAATAAGTAAGAAGAGACAAGTCTCAAGTGCAGAATTTCAAATAAGGTACTAGCTATTCTACCCCCCAAAAGGTGAACTATATTCCCATTCTTTAAGTACGAGTGTCACATCAACCTCCTCCCGAAGTATGTACAGTGATGATAAAGAGTCCCTTTCCTGTCAAGGACCCTCACCGGGGCCAGATGGTCAGGGTCAGTACCAGCACTGACGAGCGTGGTGGTGGGGTGGTATGATGAGAAGGGCCTTTTGCCCCTGTGGTCTTTCCCCAGAGATCAGCACCCCAGTCTCACCATGAGAAAAACAACACACAGACCTAGACTGGGGGACATTCTACAGAATGCCTGATCAGTGTTCTTCAGATCCGTCAAGGTAGTTAAACCAAGGGCAAGTCTGAAAAACCAGGTCTACTAAATGTAATGTAGGGTCCTAGATGGGACCCTGCAACAGAAGAAGGACATTAGGCATAAGCCAAGGGAACCCCAGTGAAGGATGGGCTTCAGTAATGTGTCCACTGTGGCTCCTTATTTATACCATGTTAGTATAGAGGCCAGACAAGGACTGTGCGCTGATATGCTTGTGTGCTGACACTCGATGTCTTAACAACTTTTCTGCAAACATTCAAAAGCTAAAAGATTTTTTCCAAAATGGGCATTACTCTTGGAAGGTGGCTCAGCCATTCATAAAAGGGGCCTGGGATGGAGGCAGAGGGCTTGATTTCTGGTTACTATGTGATTCTGGGCAAGTTGCTTTCATCTCTGGTCCTCAGTTTCCCCTTCTGTCAAATAGCAAGGTTGCATTCATGAGCCTAGCCTTGACAGTCTGTGATTTCCTTCCTACCCCACTGGAGTTGCTGGAGATACCTTTTTGGTCAGAGGGATTGGTTGGTGGTATGTTTTGCAGAGCAGACGGATTGGGACCTGCCGAGGGGCTTGGCTTGAGGCCATCTACACCAGCACCAGCCTTGCTGGACCCTCACCTGCTTGGCAATGCCCCAGGCTCTCATTTTCCCAGCCTGTTCTTGGGGCAGAAGCTTGGCAAGTGGGGGGAGTTTTGATGATGCGAGAAAGCAGCGATATGTTTTAATACATCGGCTCCTGGGGACCTTGAGTGAAAATTTTAACAACTCAGAAGCTGTGCGTGGAAAGCACCTCGACTGCAGGTTCTCAGAAGGGTATTCCAACTAAATTGCAGAGATAAATATGCGTCTTCTCGTTTTTGACGAGCAATCACGGCGCAGAGCCTGGATCTCTAAGTGGCGGCACACTCTCCCCGGGAAGAAAAACCCACCTGTGAGTGATCTGACTTTGGTGCTTTTCATCCTAGGCTTCGTGGCCATAAGGCCAGGGGTTTCACAGAACTACCAAGCAATGATCTGCTGTGCAAAGTCAGGGAACAACTCCAAAATTAGGGAGGAGAACTCTTTAAATCTATGCATGAGGGTGCCCACAGAAAAACAGGGCTTTATAGCATGTGTTATTTTGCCATCGTTCGCCAAAGGTGGGCACGCAGGCTAACCCCTCTCAGAGAAGGAAGAGGGGAGGTGATTCTGTTAGACCTTCCAGCATCCTCATGGGGAGGCAGGAAGCGGGGCAGGCGCAGTCCCAGAGTTCAGTGGGTATGCGGCTACCTGTCTGCCATTCCCTCCCGCAGTGGCTGGGAAGCCCCAGGCCCTGCCCGGGGTGGATGCTCAGGAGACATCCAACCCCTTTTTGCACCTAAGCGAGTCAGACCTGCAGCCCCTAGAATCTGTGACATTTGCCTCACTGTCCCCTTAACATGACTGGACTCCTCTGGCCTCTGGCGTGAGCCTGAGTCCCCAGCCTCTCTTCAGGTGTCTACAGAAACACCTCCAAGACGGCCCCGTGGTGCTGCCTAATGAACAGCAAACATTCTCCTACAACCAGAAAGAAAAAAATCTCCACAAATCCCCAAACCTGTTAGCTGGAAAATATTCCAAGATCAACACATTTTAATTCACTAATTAATACAGCTAAAAGGCATTTTTCATATTAGACTTATTAAAATCACTTGTATTTAAGTGTTTTTGAACTCATATTTTCTGATGCTATGCGTTTTTCTAAAGTGTTCTAGTCATGTTATGCAAATGCCTATTTAAATTACCAGGGGTATTTGTTTTCTATTTCTACTCTGTAAAACATAATTTTAATACAAGTTATTTGTGAAATGCACATTGGAAAAAAGAAAATAAGATTTGAGATGGCATTTCTATGATAATTTTATTGCAAATGTTGACCATGTTTTTGTGTTTGTCTCTGAAAGGTAATTCAAAATATACATAAGACATATTTCTAGGATTTATTGTCATATGGGAACTAAATTAGTAAAGCAAAATTTGCTTCATTTTTTGAACCTGAGGCAGGGCAGTCCATCACCCCGAGAAGCACATTTTACGGAGAGCAGTCTCGGTCATGCAGCAGGCAAAAGCTCTCACCACAGCTGAGAAAAGACTCCGCTTTGCACTGCAATGCGATTTCCTGACACCTGCACACAGCTGGACTTGCATAAGGAAAGAACTCAGGCCTTGGTGGAGGATGGGAGACTTGGGGGAGGCAGGACTTCAGTGCTGATTGCGGAGTGGAGGACGTGAGCTTCTGAAGTCCTCAGGAGGCCAGTGTAGCAGTCAGACTCCAGAGCAGGAGAGATCCCTACAGGAGCCCCCGCATGTGCCTCCTCTGTGGGTTTATCTAACGTCTGTAGTCTTCCTAACACCAGAACTTTCTTGATACACATGTGATACAGGCATAATAAAATGTCTAGAGGTAAACATGGAAATTGAGAGAGAGAGAGAGAGTCCTGGATGAATGATTAAGCATCAGTGCTATTTCTGAGGTTCCCAGCAGCCAAGGCAAAAAAGGCAAACATGAGTTCCATGTATTGAGTCATTTTTGAGTCAAAGAGTATTCATTTCTTGGGAGGAAGGACAGTTTCCTGCTAGCCTCCTCTCTCAGACAGCAGAGAGCCCTTCATATAAGGCAAAATAAGGACATAGTGAGATCTGGTCCCAGTGGTGGTCAGCTTACAGAGGCTACAAAACTGCGCTTATGAAGAGTGGCTAGATTCACAGTAAAAAGTGTGGTGCTCATTCAGAGTTTGGAAGTATTTTTGTATGGATGTTAGGATGCCTATGATAGGATGAGACCCCAGTCCAGCAGGGACAGTCATTCTCACTCTTACCTGGGCCAGCAAGGTCCAGTGCTGAAGGGGTGACAGGCTGAGGGAGACAGACAGGAAGGAACAGGCAGAGTTAGCTGATCTGGCCCTGCACGGCGCTTATGCAGCCTCACCATGGGGACGACAGGGCTGAGCCAGGCTTGGTGTTGAAGTCTCAGATGCCAAGAGGAGAGGTCCAGATGACTCAGCAGGCAAAACACTGACCTACTGCTGCAGACTAGAAGAGGAGGCGAGGTTAGAAATCCAGGGGAGGCTGGCTATTATCAGGCCGTGGCTCAGCCTCATCATATGAGGCCCCATGTTCTGGCATCGGCCTGAGTGGCAGGAGATGGGCCACCCCTGTTCCTTGCAGAAATGGTAAATTCTAGAGCAGCAAAAGGCACGGCAAGCTACCTGCCATGCTTCTACCCTGGCCTGTGCATTCCTGCAGAGCCCGGTCTAACTGCTAGGTCATCTGTCTGGTCTCTAACCCACTCGCTCTCCCTAGGTGAGTGCCTGGCTTCTCACAGAGGCCTTTCACTTTCTGCAAACTTGAAGTCCACAGGGCTCACCACAGGGACTTTGCACCTGCTGTTCCCTCTGTCAACAGGCTTCCCCTTCCATTTATATGACTGATTCCCACATATCCCCCAGGTCTCTGTTTGACACCCTCCCCATTCTTTCTGGCACTTACCACTGGAGGATGATATTGCTGTGTTTACTTATGTGTCTCCTACCCACTTCACCAGAGATAACTGGCCCTCTTCCCTCTTGGTCATACCCGTGTCTCCAAGGACAGTTCCCTGCACAAAGCAAGTGCCCGTCAAGATTTCCTGAAGGCACAAGTATTTCAGGGGCTGCACTTGTTGAACTGGGTGAACAGATGGAGCCCCCGCCCCCATTCTCAGAACTCCAGGGCCTCCAGACCCTCACCCCACAGGCCCAGGAGGTTCTGGCTGTGTGATCCCTCGGGACCCAGCGGCAGGAAGGCCAGGGATGTTCTGGGTTTGGTTTTTCTAATTGGTTTGATATGATCATGAAAAGCATCTAAAAATTGGACAGCTGGAAATGTTTTTCTTCCCATTTATTACTTAAAACAGCCTCAGAGTTGGGGTCGTTTTAAAAATCAGATTCTCCTCACTAAAAGAAATGAAAAAAAATGCCATGAACCCATTCTTGCATATTTTTGAAAAGACCCCACAAGGTCACGCCAAGGCCTCTGCTTGTGGGAACTGGGGGAGGGGACCCCATGCTTCAGACAGGGCCCAGAACTGGGTCTCAGCCACCCTGCAGCCACGGTATCAGGAGAGGAAGATAAATTAAGACGAGTGTATTACACAGTTAGACATTAACCACGACAGTGAAAAAGTATCGTGAATGTTAAAGTAGCCCAGACTAAAATATACTGAGGTTAAAATACAGGGTAACTTTACAAATCACTAATAATTTCTTTGGCTTTCACTGCAATAACATTGATTTAATTCATTAGATTCCTTTCTAAATCTATATTTCAGTTTTAGAGTTGTCAGTTTCTGTTAATGACAATTTTGCCCCATCTGTTCCGTCACGAAAATGAGGCTTCCTTGCCACAGACAAGATAGATCTCCAAGAGTTGAGGAAGGAGAAGTCTTAAAGGTATTTCACTCAGATCAGGCCCGATTCGATGATTCACGCGCCAAGCAAAGGTGCCTGCAAGGAGCTTCTGGTGGGTACCCGGGGAGAGGGCCCGTCCCGCAGTGACTTGTCCGCCTCTGCCCCAGAGCCTTGGCGTCCGAGGTGCCCACCGTGTTGTCATCATCTCTTATTTAGGAGAGACAATATTCAAAACATTTCCACTCATCCTATTTTTTTTAATGACAGAGCAATAATTCTGGGTGTCAGCATATCAGAATTCCAGCGGCTGTGATTAGAATAAAAATGAGTCGTTGCAATTTGGCCGTTCAAATCGTCGTGTTACAGTAAGTCATTTCCGTGAGCCCCGTGAGCTTCTGTCTGCCTGCCGAGGGGCAGTATCTGGGCTTCCAGCGCGCTAAGAAATGTCTCTGATGACGCCCTCCAGCCCGCCAGCCCATATATCTGTCCGTCTCCTGCAGGAGATAGTCTCGAAGGCGTGGGTGGGGGATGTGTGCAAATCCAGGTAGCAGAGGATGCTGTCAGAGGGGCCAGCCAGTGTGGGCTGGGCATGGCCCCATTCTGGAAAGAACAGGGATCTGGGAGCATCTGGACTTCCTGCAGAGGAGGTGGGGAGCCCTGCCGTCAGGATGTGGGGGAGGCGTTCCCAGCCAGCAGCCGGATCTCATGTTATTGGGGGGGGGGGGTGTTCCGCTAATTATTAATCATAGAAAAATAAACCCACCATTAAAAAGACACAGCGTGTCGTGCATGACCCAGGGAAAAGGGGATTCTTTAAAAATTGGAAAACCTTCTAGAAAAATATGCAGGCATTAAAACATATATGAAATTAGGCCAGATCCTCGAAGTTAATATTCACCATATGTATTTACATTCAACTCCACTCCAACAAATTGAGTACTGCATTATAGCTGGGAGAAAAGAGGAGATTGCTTTGCACGCGGGCTGACATTAAGTTGAGTTACTGTTTTGCTGTAGACTTCTCCAGAAAGTCAAAAGACAGTTGAGAAAATCAGACTGAAAACCCTGCTTGTGGGTCTGCCTCCTAATTTCAAATACAAATGAGTGAAATTTTTAACATTTCACATGTCACACCTTGAGCAAATTAAAAATCAACAAAAATATTAAGGTTCTATGTTACCTGCTCAAGTGTACAGAATGTATAAAAACTTTAATCAAACATTCAGGTTTGCTCAGTTTTAAATTGTGTTAGTTTAATAGTTTCTTTTCTGCTGTTTATATTAATGACATATTCCCATCTAAATATATTGCCGGGCTGAGAAGGCTTCACAACATTTCCAAGGTTGAATGAATGCAGTTGTGTTCACGGGCTTTTTTTTTTTTTTTTTTTTAATAAAAGATCTCTTTCTATTAAGTCTCTTCTCTCTCTTTTTGTTCTCCATAGATCGAGGCACACAATTTGCACGGTGGCACTGGGAGGGATATAAATACATCTTGCCACCACCTCATTTAGCGTGCAAGTGCTGCTGCTCTCCAGCAGTGCAGAGACAAGGAACCCCATCTCCTCCGTGTCCCAGCTGAGGAGGAGGCTGTGGAGGGGCTGGTGCCAGTACAAATTGCTTTTTCTAAGCATCAGCTGAAGGTCTCATTACTTGGGGAAATGTCTTAATTTGTTCTCAGATAGTGGTTGAACTTGTGCTTGCCTCAGTGGGCAGGCCCCACCATGTTTAGATAGCTTTGGAGGGATGAGTATAAGTGAGGTGTAGGGCAGGGCCAGCAGAACCTACTGATGGTCAACTGTGGGTTCCACACGTGCAGTTCCAGGCATGAGGTTCAAAATCTGCTCACACTATACCTGGGAGGCTGAGAAAGCGGGATTTCAAGTTCAAGCATGGGCAACTTAGTGACTTACTAAGATCTTGTCTCAAAATAAAAACTAAAAAGGACCAGCACTCAGTGCAGTAACCCTAGGTTCAATCCCCAGCACCACCAAAGCAAAGCAAAGCAAAGCAAAGCAAAGCAAAGCAAACCAAACCAAACCCCTCATTATCAGGATTGCTAAAAACACTTCCAGAGACTCCCACACCTATATGACTGAACTTTTCACGTCCCCTCTGTGATCTGAGGCTTGTCTCTGCCCGGAAATGTATAGATTATGCAGTGAGAGGTTCTCATGCAGGACTAAGTTTGGCACAACCAAAGCTGAACTTTCCAATTTAACAAAATTGATCAATGATCCAGGTTCAGAGCAAAGGAGAAAAGGTGAATCACAGAATCTTCAAGGGTTATTTGAAGAAAAATTCTCCAGAAGCCACGAGAATTTGGACTTGCTTGTTCTGGACTTGGGGAAGATAACTCCAAGGCCCTGCCTGGCTGCTGGTCTGTAGACAGGTGAGCTGGTACAGTGGCTCGTAAGGAGTTTTGGTGACCTAAGGCTATCTACCATTAGTGGGAAATAGGCCAACTCTTTGGCTATATGACACAATTTATTAAATCATAAATATTCATAAATATAAATACATGTGTTATGATCCCTATATTTTGTTCTCAGGTAAAATGAAGCCTATGAGCCTAGTCCATTTATAAGTTTGGGTCACAAGAATGTCCCCCTCTGCCTACCTGTTCTTTTAGAGTTGGCACAAGATAATTATGAAACATCAATCCCATAGATCAAAATAAGTAATACAATAAATAGATACCTGCACGTCACTGGCTCAATCGAATTCCAGCACAGTACCCCAGGGTTTCCTGGATCTGAGATGGTAGTTACCGTGACTGTGTGCCTGGGTTCCCTCCAGCCCAGCCCAGGTGTCCTCTTTATGGGGAGTTCCATGTAGCTCAGCCTTTTGTAGCCTGAGCACGGAAACTGATTGACCTAGAAAAGGGGTGATACTTGGGAAACTGTCTACACCTCTTCTGTCCTCATCCTAAGAAAGGGGCAGGAGAAGTCTTCACATGAACGAAGGGCGTCCATTTGACCCGAAGGCCCAGCAAGAATTGCAGGTTGCAATGTGTACCACGATGTGCAGGCGAGAGAAATGAGGTGATTAAAGCTAAAAATGAAAATGCCTGACCTGGGAAACCGGCCTTCTGAAATAATTAGGCCACGAGACGCAGGACGAGGGAGCGCCAGGCAGGTGTCTGTTGAATAAGAGAGACTCCTCCACCCCCTTGTGTGCCTTTTCCACATAGCTGGAATGTACCTTCGTGCTCTCGTGCAACTGGTTTTAGAAACAATTCATTTCTGGCTCTGCAGCATGGGGGATTCAAGATGTGTCTCTGTAACTCGGACTCCATGAGATCAGCCGCTTTGCTAATCAACTAGAAATATGACTGGATATGAAATCTTTACCTGTTTAAGAAAATTATGTAATATATTTCAAGCAAATTAATTCCATCTGGACCAGTTAGAGCACATAATCAGCTACATTATGCAAATAGTTATCTTTGTGGTTGAAATCAATAACTTATTTTCTTCTGTAATAAAGAAAAGAGGGGAATAAGTTTTTATTAATTACGTACAAAATGAAATCTTTTCTTGCAAGGCTCTGGGTTTCATTTCATTATGAGGGCTTTCCTCATGCCAGTTTCTGGGGTCTTGATGAGCGCCGTGGGTGGGATGTCTCTAAGGCCGCCTCGCAGTGGCAAGATCGCTCAGGGAGCAGGCCTGGGCCAGCTAATCTGAGGGCATCTGGTCAGCGATGGGACGTGCCTGGTGACATTTGCCAGCCCAGGCTCAGTCTTACCTTTTCCTCTGGCTGTAGTTCTGCAGAATACCTTATTTATAAAGCTTGCTTGACCATGGCTAGTCAGTATCAGCTCCGGTTATAGATGAAGTTAATGACAATATTGATTATGCCATAACCCATGTTAATAGTGAGTGTATTGCCTCTTAGCCATAGGATGGTATTTATGAGCTATTTTTACCCTTCTGAACATGGCTGAGTCCTGCAGGAAATCACTCTTCTTACTCTTCCTTCTGATCAAAAGGAGCACAATGCACAAAAGGCAGTCATGTAACACTTCTCTTTTCAGTGGGAATGTTTGCATCCATTTGCACCCTCATGATGGTCATGACCATCTTTATTTCTTCCTGAATGTGGAAGAAAAAGATACTCCAGGTCCAAGCTCTGCCTGGGCAGGTGGCTGTGTTGGCGACCTCTTCTATTCTGGCTGTGTCCTCAGCTGATTTTTCTACAAGTTCTGATTCAGTGTTTTAAGGGGTGTTTTCCAGGGTAGGGTTAGTGGATCTTCAATGTGGATTGTGCAGTCACAGTCTGAGATACATGGAAATTCCTCAGCACTTCCGTGGGGCTGCAGCACGGTAATTTTTGGCCTCCTGCCATTCCATTTATGAGGCACTTGTATTTGACAAACAGATCTCGTTTATACACAGATACCAGCCTTCTTCCTGCCTGGTCATCAGGCACAAGACAAAGTCTGACCTGGACCCCCTGTCTGTTTACTTGATAGAAGGGAATCATTTCTTCCCATCCTCTGTGAAAGCCCATCCTCCTCCTCTTGGAAAAGCAATTCTGCAATAAGGGTCTGGGAACGTATTTTGAATATCATCAGAACAGATGCTCTGGAGAAGGTCTCACATTCAGAGTCACTGGGAATATCCCTGGCTTTCAGGGGATCCAGTACACCTATGTTGTCGGGAAGGGCATGGGCTGCAGGAGGAGGTGGGGCAGGCCGGTGGTCTTCAAGTGGGGTTGCACTTGACAAGTCCAAGGTTTCCCAAGAGATGCTGAACTTGGGGTCTCTTTCTCCTGGGCCTTCCCAGATTTAGCTTCTGATGGCTTCTCATACTCCTCCTGGGAAGCAGGTGGGGCCTCGTGTCCCCTGGGCTCTCCAAACTGTGGCAGGGTGTCGCCTCGCTAACCACCCTTCCTCCACCCAGGCCTGCTTATGGATTCCTCTGACCATGTTCACCAGGCGGCCTGAACTGGCCATGGACAGCTGGGCTGCTTGGCATTTTATGGTGAGCAGAGGCTTCCTGAGGCCATAACTGCATGTGTCCATGAGCACCGAGGGACGTGACTTCCTTCCCTGCCTGGTGCTTCTGGGGGGTGCTCCCTCCAGGAGTGCACAGCCCCTATCCAAACCCTGCAAGCTGCCCTGCTGCCCTGGCGGGGGGAGAGTGAGTGCAGAGGGGGTGTGTGGAGCAGGCCAGACCAAGCTCCTCCATCTAGAGGGGCCTCCTCACCCCAGACGGGTGCTTTCATGATAATGATGCACCCTGGGGAGGCGCCTTATTGCTCTGCACAGAAACAATCTCTATGGAGAGAAATTAATTGTTTTACTGTTGATGGAAAAGAAATGGGAGAAGTTATTTTTAAATGCTCTTTGTACTTGGGTTGTTGGGGGGCAGGTCACAGGTGTCTGTCTCAAGACCTCCCTCTCCTAAATAGGGTGTGTCTGCTCTCCAGTTAGTGACTTCTGCTTGGGGCCAGCTGGGGGAGCAGGCTCTTTGGACTGAGGTCTAGGTAGGCAGCGCTGACCAAGGAGGAAACCTGAGTGCAAGTCCCAGCTCTATTACCTATTAACTGTGTGTTCCGTCTGCCTCAGTTTCCTGATCTGAACTATATTTTCTTCCAGGATGGTTGTGAGGACTAAATGAAATAACGTGTTCAGTGTGTAGTTTGCCCAGCGGCTCATAGTAAGAGCTAGCTGCATGGTAGGACTTAGCCTTTCCTGTGGGAAGAGCTACCGCTGGGCCCGCTGTACACTTGACCCTGCAGTGCCTGAGGCCTCAGTCCTTTGGTCCTGTGGCCCTAACCAGTCTCCATGACTTATCTCGGAGACCCTCTGCTCATCACTATAGCTCACTGGGCTCATTTTCCGCCTTTGCCATGTTATCTTTAGCGGAGTCACTGTGGGTGACCACTGGACTTCCAGTTACACTAAGCAAACACAGCGCAGAACCCACTTCCAGGGCTGCTCCATAAACACCAGACCTGCACTCACAGATGCATCCTAATAGGGCCTGACAGCATACTCACTATTTCCAGAGCATCTGGGAGATAACAAGTTTTATGGGAGGAATTTTAACTAGCACTCTGGGTACATGTGGTGAAATTAACACGGGTAGGGTTGGCTGGGACACTAACTTCTGTAAGATGACACTGGCCAGAGAGGTGGCTCTGCGTGTGTCACCTGGTCCCCAAGATAATATGTGTTCAGTGTGTAGTATCAGGATATGGGTGGTCTCAGTTACTTTTTATATTGCTGAGACAAAACACCCAACACACGAAGTTAAAAGAGGAGAGGTTTATTTTTGCTCACAGTTAGTGGAGGTTTCAGTCCGTGGTTGGTTGGCTCCAAGGCAGGGTGACATAGGAGAAGGCATCACAGGGCAGAAACGGTTCATAGTGTGGCAGAGCAGGTAGAAGGCAGCGAGCAAGAGGAGCGGCACTGCCTTCTTCTGTCCCTTTATAATCCATCCAGGTTGCAAGGCTATTCATTGGTGCCACCCATAGCTGGGGCAAGGGACCCTTAATCCCAGCATCACACCCTTAAACTCTGAATCACAACGTTACCCACATTCACACATCCTTACCCAGCTTCCTCCAAAAAAGTCCCACTACAGGAGACATCTAGACAGGGGGGACATCTAGACACAAGTCATAACAGGAGCTGAGAGTTGCAGGGAGCAAGGCCATCAAGGACACCATCAAGGTCCGGTGTTCAGAAGGGCAAAAGGTTGGTGTCTGTCTCAGCTGCTGTCATCTTGAGATTCTCATAATGTAATCTTTCAGCTGCAGTTTAGTAAGCAAAATCCTGCGGGATACCAGAGCCTTGAGGCCACGCAGAGACCCAATATGTCTATTTGCCTTTACTGCTGAACTCACGGTAGCCCATGAACAGAATTTCGGTGAACACACTGGGCATATGCACGGGCATTCAGCAAGTCTTTAAGTGAATACAAGGTGAGGTGTTCTGCCTGCATCTTACCAGGGAGCTGACAGCCCTCCTCGAGGCTATGCTTTGCCTTTGAACCAGAACTCTGAGCAGGCTGTTGGTGCTCAAAGGAGTACACCCGACCAAAAGACCTTATCAAATCCTTTCCTATCAGTGTGACCTTTGTACAGTAGCCAGCCCCTCATGCTGAAGGCCATGGTGTGTGAGAAAGAGAAAAACAGCATCTGACCATCCCAGTGGAAGGCAGAGGGTACGGTAAAGGCGCATGAATCTAGGGGTGAAATAAAAGCAGCTGAGTTAGTTCTGGTTTGTTCTGTGTAGCATCCTCATTCTTCCAAACAAAATCTACATGCTACAAAGGAAACTGTAACTTGGCCAACCCTTCATATGAGTTAAATCCTCTCGTATGTGTTTTTTGAATCAGGCATGGCATAATACAAAGAGTAACAGTAAAATCATGCTAATAGTGTAAAGTTTCTATTTTTCTTTCCTCAGAGTGGCATTAAATAGCATTTTGAAAACACTGTGGCAAGTCAAGAGAAAGGCAGTGGAAGAAGTGTGCTTTATATTTCAGCACCTCTGATAGCATACTTTCCCTGCTTTATGAACCAGGAACCCACATTTTATTCTTTACTGGGTCTTGCCTGGCAGCTATCCCTGTGTGTGGGACCCCAGAGGGATTCATAAAAGTGTGAATCTGTAGCAAACGCACAGGACAAGGAAGACAGAAGTAGGAAGATGATAAAATTGATAATAGCTTGTCGCCATGTTTACTATGAGTTAGGCACCATCCTAGGGAATTTCCATGAATTTTTTTCTCTTAACCTTAAAACCCCACAGGTCCATACCTTTGTGAGGTCCACTTCAGACATGAACATACTTAAGTCTCGACAAGTAACGCAATGAAGTCAGGAAGGGACAGAGCTCATATTCACAGCCCAGCCAGAGTCCAGAGCCGGTGCTCTTGGCTCCTTGTTACTCTGCTGCCATCATTTTGCTCATGTAATGAAATGAGATCAGAAGAACAATCCAGATTGGGAAAGATAGTGGTAGACCTGGGACTTGGTCTCCAACTCATCAATTTTTCCCTTTGTTTTTGCCTTGAGGTTTGTGGCCCTGCCCGGGGTTGGAGGTGCTCTCCTTCCTCCTTCCAGGAGGAGTCTGTCACCGTGAGCTTGATTTTCACACGGATAACTTGGGAGAATTTTGTTCCTCATTGCCTTCGGAGTGATGACTTGGAACTACAAATAGCAGTACCCATCCCATGCTGGGGCCTTACACACATACACTGACACCCTGACACGTAGCACGCGGGGACCAGCATGTGGACACTTGCACAGACACACACTCAGTGTGGACACAGATACACTGAGTTATGCACCGATGAGCGTGAACGTATACGTAAGCTAATGCTACTCGGATGTACATTGTACACAGATGTGCACAGGCACATGCACACATGCACACCGTTCAGACACACGGGTGCAGGCCAGCAGGCAGAGCCGTATACACAGATATCTGCAGGAATGGACTAAGGGAACACAGTTTTACACACTTGCACACATATATATGAGTGCACAGGCAGCCAGATTTATGCTTGTGGATGCACACTGAACAGAGCACAGCCCCTGCTGACCTGGTGAGAATACCCAGTAAGGCACAGTCCCAGAACTACAACTGCAGGTGCTGATGGGTGGCTATTACACTCCATGACAAAGCCAGGAGGCTTACAGAGTCTTTGATCCAAAAACTCATCCTTGCAGGATAGAGGGGACTGAAGCAGGACACAGGGCTGTGTGGCAGGAAATGACCTGGGGGTGATGGGGATGACCCCAAGTTGGATGGCGACTGGCCCACCTGGAGCAGATATATTTGGGGAACTCATATTGCAGCCTCCGAGTAATCAGTGTCCTTACTTAGTTCCTTCGTGGATTTCATTCTCACCCCATCACCCAGATGAAGAAACCGAGTCTTATGAGTAAGAGGACGAGTGGTGGCTTCCATTCTGGGGTCATCTGGTGCCCAGGCCCACCTCTCAGCACCTGGGGTTCCTCTGTGAGGTCGGAGGCATCATTTGAGACCTCACCTGCAGAAACATCTTCAAAGCTGGCTCCACATCTGAAAGGGAATTCAGGGAGCCTGGGGCAGGCTGTGTGGGAGGCAGGTGCTCCGCAGCCATCTGCGCTGAGTCGGAACCCAGCCCCAACTCCCCACGCTGTGCCACCCTGGTCTGTCATTGCTGCATCGAGTCTCAGAGCCATATATGTGAAATGGGATTCAATGGAATCTAGTGGGCTCATGCCTCACACAGACACTGGCCCATTGGAAGTGTCCAGGAAATGTCATTGTTATAACTTGTCATTGCTGCCTGATCCAGGGTTATGTCAAAAAACGGGCATCAGAAGCCTGTGCTGCAGGCATGGAAGGAAGA